>NC_079227.1:26575019-26782519 GCF_029633865.1 Lampris incognitus | reverse complement strand
GTGGATATACACCCCAGGTGAGACATATGCACAGTCTTGACTTCTTCTTCTTCTTTTTTTTTTCTGATGGGGATGATATAAATACAGTCCTTTTTGCATCGCCGAAGCATCCATAAAATGTCATCTTGACAGTAACCCTGCTTGCTGCACCCTTAAGTTTATTTGGAGTTGAACAGCAAGAAAACGACTGAATAAATGAAGCACTGAAAAAGGGGATGTGGATGCTGTCACATATTTAGTAAAAATATAAGCAGATTACATCATGTATAGAATATATAAACCACTTTAACCCAGTTTACCAGTCACATTGATCCTAACCACCTTTGGATTTTCCAGCACACAGTTGTAAAATCTACCAAAGAACACACATTATATCTTATCTTCATCCCAGTAATCAATGATATCAACACTATTTATGGTTAATATATGTTATTCAAAACTGGTGATGCTGACCCAAACACGGCGTTCACTTCAGCTGGTTTTCACTGGAGTCCCATGTGAGACCCACATCATCGACAGGCGAGATTAGCTAAACCTGCAAAGCCACCTAGACACAGATGTTCAAGCCAGATGTTCATGCTGGTTCACACCACAGTGATTTGCTTTAGTGGAGTCGATGCTACCCCGTTACAAGCACTGGTCAGGATATGAGAGATAGGAGTATGCTGTGCGTCTTCATGTCGACAAAGCGAGTCCAGTCTGAATCTGATTAAGTGCTATCGGATCAACCGAAGCGATGGCTTCGCTGTCACTACCCACACAGTTGGAATCTGATATTTGCATTAATAATCTTCCCAAATCTTAAATTATAGTTTTTTTTCCCAACACTTGGTAGTCAGTGTTTAACAGTTAGATGGAGTAGTGGGAGCTAAACAAACAGATTTTTTTTGTCTATTGCTAATATTTTCTACATTGTGTGCCTCTACTATTACCGTATGCCTGCAAAAACTGCTTGACCATCAGTTTGACAAGGTGATATTTGAGATAATACACGAGTGTTTTATTGCATGACTGCAGGCATGACATCATAACCATAACATGATCGTGTTCAGAGACAAGCACGAGACCACAGTTGCAGCAACACACACACACACAAACACCCACACACACACACACGCACACATGCACACTTGCATAAACACAAACAGTGTTTAAAATGCAATCCTAAAGTGGCCTATCCCTGCTTGTTGTTACATCACAGCCTTTGGGAATAACCCGTGCATTCTTCTCAACATGCAAAATCCTAAACTTTAGCTCAGCTCTCGCTGGCTTTTTTTGCAATGCAACCACTGCATACTTACACTTATAAAGCCATGCACACACACACACACAGAGACAGACCGGCATGCACGTCCCCACACCCCTCCCCGCCATGCTGATGGCCGGGAATATTACGCTGCATATTGTTGCCTTGTCAGTGTCCGCCAGCGCTGTCTGGAGGAGCAGCGGAGGAGACGGCAGAGAGCGACGAGGAAGATCAGCACCTTCATCGGCACTTTCATGCTCTGCTTCGCTCCCTATGTGATCACAAGGTGAGTGTGTGGGGGGGGGGGGGGAGACCACACTGGCACACTGCGGCATACGCAGCCCCTTTTGTTACTGGTATCCCCGAACCCTCCTTTTGCTGTCAACCCCCACACCCCCCACCCCTCTGCTTTCACACCGCTCTCCACAGTCCAGAGTTGGAAGAGGAGATTGGCTGACCTTGTGATAAGTAATATGCCTGTATGCTGCCCGTTGCTGCTGCATTAGCACTCCCAACCCCCCCCCTTTCTGGTTTTTTCAGATGGAGCGCACTAACTCAATCAGTCAGCCAGAGATGACATGGCATGAGGCCTGGCGAGGCCCGTAAATTATAGTGCACACGTGAGAATAAAATCACTTCATCCTCAGCACAGAAGTGGCTGCACGACTCTGCCTCCTTTGACAAAGAGCGCAGACGCTTGGCTGCTGTCGGTACGACGTCAGTTCTGACTCAATGACACCGCACATGTGCTAATTTTCTCACCCGTTACTCACTATGTCTATTGCGCTTAAAGCTCTGTCTCTCTCTACTTTACTAATGGGCATTTGTTTTCAGGGTCAGTGTGCATAATTGTGTGTTTTCCAAGCGGCATAATATGGCGCAAACCTTGCTTAACCTCTTGTTCACTGCAAGGCCGTGGAGTGTGCGTGGGCAGACATGACAGCGGCAGCCAGGCTGCACAAGCACAGTGTTGATGTGCTGATGTGGCTTGATTGCCGTTAGTCCAATCACGCAAAGTGCAAAGAGTAGCAGATCAACACATTTTACAGGTTACACGACACCACGCCTGTGCCGGCATCCCTGTCGGGCCGGTATTACAGCAACGGTGCAGAGGCGATACCGTAATCGATACCATGCAAACTTGATTCATCAGAACATCGGGTGCCCGAGAGATCGTTGGTTTCAGACTGTTGACGAAAGTTATGCGGACGTCACTGCCCCCCCCCACCCGTCCTCAGTTTACAGCAGCTCATCTGAGCCCTGACTCGCTTTATATGGAGGAACACGAGTTAATTGGCTCGTTTGCAGACTCTCCCTTCTGCCCAGACGTTCATTCCGTTTTCCCATCGGGCCTGACTTGGACTTTCGCACCAAAATATTCTGCTGGCTTCAACACGGAAATGTTAAAAAGTGATTGCAGCACAGAAGGAAAAGAGCAACAAAAAAAACCCCCAGCCTCGTAAATCAAGAAAATATATGAGACAAAGAGGAAACTGTAGGAACAGCTTCACTCACGACAACCTATCGGCCACTGACTTTACTTAAAATTGATGTTCTAATAAAGCTGGGTTTTTTTTCTATCTAACGATAACAAAGGGAAAAAAAATAAATCCCTCAGTTTTCTTGGCAACAAAATTTCATTTAGGAGGATATTTTTTTTCCCCTCCCAAAGTCTGAAATTCTTGGCCGTGCTTATGCAATACAAGCGGTTGCTAACTTCTGCTTGGACTTGGGGGTTGTGGCCTCTTATCTGAATGTGGTTTTGTTTTAAAGATGAGCAGGTAGTGCATGACATGTCTGCAGACGTGATAAATCGATAGAGAACAAAATAATGAAGGTTATGGCCATGGGTCTCTTGCAGGCTTTTCTAATTCACATGGGAAGGTCTTGCTTTTCTATAACAGAATGCTTACCCTTCTCTCTCTCTCTCTCTCTCTCTCTCTCTCTCTCTCTCTCTCTCTCTCTCTCTCTCTCTCTCTCTCTCTCTCTCTCTCTCTCTCTCTCTCTCTCTCTCCCTCTCTCTCTCTCTCTCTCTCTCTCTCTCTCTCTGTCTCTCTGCCTGCCTGCCTGTCTGTCTGTCTCTCTGTCTGTCTGCCTCTCTGTCTGTCTGCCTCTGTCTCTGTCTGTCTGTCTGTCTGTCTGTCTCTCTCTCACTCTCTGTCCCTCTCTCTCACTCTCTGTCTCTCTCTCTGTCTCTCTCTCTCTCTCTGTCTTTCTGCTTGTCAGGATTGTGGAGTTATTTCCAGCGGTGCCTATCAACCCTCACTGGGGAATTGTCTCCAAGTGCTTGGCTTACAGCAAGGCGGCCTGTGACCCCTTTGTGTATTCTCTGCTCCGTCACCAGTACAAGAAAACGTGCAGCGACATTGTCAACAGGATGCTGGAGCGCAGCTCCTTCAACGCCTCCGGTCGCGGCCACGAGAGCCGGGGGAACAGCATACGGGCAACAGCGGTGACGGGAAGCAGAGCGACGGGCTGCGACGTGGGGAGTTGACCCGGCGACCGCTGGGGAACGCCGAAGGTGATGCAGAAGGCGATGATAAATACTTGTAGTTCCTGTCCAGGTCCCCTTCAAACTGGGCCAGACAGGGCCAACAAAGAGGTCACTGCAGACAAGGAGGGCAAGAGGTTTTTGTTCCTTCGTGGACGTGTTGCTGCCTGTTTGCCGGGCGTCCAGAACTGCGGATGAAGCGCAGTGAAGCTAATGGGAGGGCGATGAGGAAGCCTTGCCAGGCTGGACCTCCACCTGGAGAGACTGAGAGCCCCCCCCCCCCCCCCCCAGTGAGCTCTTTAGTGTACGTGTGGTAGCTTTCAGCTCCGTAGAGGTTTTTTTTTATTCCTTTGTTTATTTCGAGACTGTCACGGCCATTTATATTATTATCACATCTGAAAAGGGACAGGGAGCGTTGCTTCTTCTGTTTTGGGCATTTGCAATGTCTGCAAAAGTGCAATCTTTTTGAACGTAGCACCTCGAACCTCGACCCAAACCCCCATGCGAAATTAGACGAGTCCTCTTACTGTATTACACAGACGGAAATGTAAAGGTAACTGTTTCGAAGCAGGCCGCTGTAGAGTTTGGCTCAGGTAGTCTATTTCAGACTGTCATGTGTTCGAAATAACCCCATCTTACCATAACAGTCTGTAATGTAAACACGGGGTGCACACCATTCTCATATTAAACAACTAGATGTGTGTTTTCGTGACTCCACCATCAGCAAGCCCCTTATATTTTTGTTTTGGTTGTAAAAAAAACCCCAAAAACATTGGGTTTTTGTATATGTTTGTGTGTATGTGTGTTTGTGTGTGTGTTTCTGTCGTAGGTCACATTTGGGGGCATATTTTGGACTTCAAACCATTTGATTGGGGATGGCATGTGTGATCGGGGGCAAAACCGGTGTCGCCAACTCGATTTCATTGCAGTGGTTTCATTGCGATTACATTCGTTACATGATGTAAAATGGTGTCTCTCTTCATTGTGGTAAGGGTGAGATTAGGCTAAGGGTTGGGGCTAGGCAGTTATGTTCATGGTTATGGCTATGTTTATGGCCATGGTTATGGTTATGGCTATGGTTATGTTTATGGTTATGGTTATGGTAAGCCTCCAGGGAAGGAATGTAAATCAATGCAATGTCTCCAAAAGTGACCTTAATAGACACACCTGAGTGTGTATGTGTGTGTGTGTGTGTGTGTGTGTGTGTGTGTGTGTGTGTACAACATGTTTTTCTATCCTAATGGGGACATTAAAAACCTGAAACCACCTACCTTGTGGGGACATTTTATGGGTCCCCATGAGGAAACGGGTCTATTTTAGGGTTAGGGCTTGGGTTTAGGGTTGGAGTCAGGATTAGGTCAAGGTTAGGGTGAAGGTTAAGGTTTGGCATGTAGTTATGATGGTTAAGATTAGGGTTAAGGACTAGGGAATGAATGTAGTAAATGAGGGGGGGGGTCCCCACAAGTATAGGGTGACATGGTGTGTGTGTGTGTGTGTGTGTGTGTGTGTAAGTGAGAGAGTACGCTCGCTTGCTCTCCAAGTCCAATTCACCCTCTTACTATCTGACTAAGTGGAGTTTTAAGAGGAAAATGGGATTTTACCATTGTGACTGAAGTCCGCCCCTCAGTTAGTTTGGCGGAGTGGAACTTAAGTGACAGTACTTGCCCTGGCTCGCGCTCACCGAGAGCAGCTAGTCCGCTGAGGATGCCTCAGTCTTTCTCACCATTTTGACAAGGAAAATGGTGTTTTACGCCCTCGGTCTCCACCCGTCTCTCGTTAGACAGGGTGAGCCCATCTGAAGTAGCGCCACCGGGCGACACGTAATAATAATGAGAGTAGCCCACAGAAGCCCTCGTTAATTTGCTTCTGAATCCATCACCGGGAAATCTACACAAAGGATATTAAAACGCTGCTAATGTATTTGCTTGCATAACTCATCCTTTTTAAGGACGGAAGATACTTGGCAAGAAATAACCAGCTCATGTATCTTTCGATTAGATGAATAGCCTCCAGCACCGCCCCTCATCTGTAATATCACACACCGTATAGGCGCGCACACACACACACACACACACACACACACACACACACACACACACACACACACACACACACACACACACACTGTATATATTTGTTTAACTCCTTATATAATGCAGTATTTCCCGGGCTTTGCTTGGAGAGCGATGTGAGCCCAAGGCCCCTGTTGATTGACGGGCTGTAATCCTGCCACATGTTCTGTTGCCACGTGAATCAGGAGAAAGGTGACTCCGCATCAGAGGCTGTTGTCAGGGATCGCAACTGCTTTTGCCAAGGACAAAATACAACGAAAACATCTCGAGAGCAACAGCATAGAAAGCGACTTCAGACCGGGAGGACAACGGTATACTATGAGCAGCGAGGGGTCTATTGTCTCTGTAATTTAGATTAAATTAATATACAGTAAACCAGAATTACAGTATGCAGGAAATTAAGCTTTGCAATGATGACGGAAATTGGCACCACAAACGTTTGGATATATTCCAAGATTAACACTTGACTGCTAATCTTCATGCTTGGTGCAACTTAATAATGAATGGATAGATGGCATCATGCTGCGTCCACAGTTTTGAAGATTTGTGATTAATTATTGTGGCGGCGCCCGTGTTCGGCCCTGGATATGTGATGGATTGCATGGTATTGTATGACACTCGGAAGACGAACGATGCCTTAAATGTTGTAATATAGCTGTACATTTACGTTCAGCATGGGGGCAAGATTGAAATCCTCACAGAGAACAATCTCGGAGATTAGTTCATAAATAGTATCTGCCACGGCCTTATTAATTTCCATTCATTAGCATTAACCAGAATCTGCCTCTGTTACTCGTACCCCTCACTCCGCTCTCCACGGTAATTTGTTGCTGATGATTTGCACTGACGTAGAATAGCTATTTTTTGTTCTTAGAAAATGACGAACAAAGTGTCCATAGTTGGTGAATGACAACCTAAATGTGAAAAGATGCACACAGAGAGATGTGCTAGATCGGTGTTTGAAAAAGTATTTTTGTGTCCTTTGATAAACATGTAATTTATGGCATTACTGTATCTGTTCAAGTGTTTACGAATGTGCTGCTTTGAAATGCAACCGATTCATTTTTAACTGTTTGTTGATAGTTGACAAGGAGCTGAGTGTACTATACCTCATTTGACCACAGTTGTGGACTTGGTCCCCTACACGGTTTTGTTTGACTTATTTATTATGTACTTCCACATGTATTCAACCTGGTTGGCTTGAGGATCCTGCTGCTAAAGATGACATATGTGACCTTGCTCATCCCGATAAGGTGGACATTAAAACCTGCAAATGAGGACCGTGATTACGATTCTGCTGAGACACTGAAAACGTGCAGAGCTGACTCTGATGGTGATCGCAACTGCAATGACGATGATGATGATGACGACAACAAATGTTATTATGATGACGATAATGATTATGATGAAGGTTATTATGATGAAGATGATGATCACGGTTATTATGGTGAAGATTATGATGATGATGATGATGATGATGATGATGATGGTGGTCTAGATTGTGATGGCAGCAACAGCGGTAATGATTAAAGAAGACTGTTTTTCTGTGGTCTGGTGTTGAGTGTCCAGCGCTGTCTTTCATTACACAGGTAAACATTGCACATGAACGTGATGTCTCACCAGTGGTCACTGCTCAATGATTAAACTCATGCAAAAGGAGACGCCTTGCTGCTGCAATCCTCAAAACCTTGCCCCTGTAGTGACAAAACTTGCCCCCGTAGTGCCTCCTCGATTGACTGACATAGTGAACCATAACCAAGTCTCTCCCCCCACTGTTAGACTTTATGAACAAATCAATGTGGGGATGGAAAAAAAAGATAATGAAAGATAATGAGGATGATGGAGGGGGGGGGTAACTTTTGTGTCCATGGCAATTTGGGTTGTGTTCCACCTGCAAACACTCGGCGGCAGAGGGGAAAATGTTCCTCTGTTCACACCACAGTGTAGGTGGTAATGAAACGACATCAGTGTCTTGCTGAGATGGCCTCAGTTGTAAATAACTGTGATTCTGGACGCTGATTCCAACCCCGGGAGAGATTACCTTCAGGTGGCACTGGCCACGACACAAGGCTTAATCATAGCTCCCATGCTGCGTACACTGATGTCACGGTTGGCCTCAACATGTTGGGTCAACTGGCCCCCCAAGGTGTGAAATAACTCCATCTGGATGACAAGAGAAACACCCCGTTTCCCCCCTTAAAACACAGGAACGCTGCTATGTCTCCCTTTGGCTACCTCAATAAACCCTCTGGCTTTAGCCAAGGAACCACAGACACAATGACATCGGACCACCGAGAGTCTGACCATGTCAAGAAATCAATTTTTTTTTTAAAAAGACCAAATATGATTAGTTTACCCTCACGTTCATATAAACGTAATCATTTAAAAACTATACTTATGCTCTACTGCCAGGTTATCTGTGGGAATGGAAAGGACATGGTTCACTTTTTCTTTTTTTTCCCTTTTTTTTAATATCACATAAAGTTGAATCAGTTCATCTGGACACAGCGTTTATTTCTCTTTCAATAAACTTTGTGTCCAGATGAACTGATTCACCTTTCTGTGATTGTCTTACCTGGATTACTTGAGCATGCATCAAGACTTTTTTTAAGCAACATTCTTTTTTTCCTTAATGTTTGATTTAATAGGTAATGTAAAAGACTCAGAAATGAGGAAACCACTTTTTGGGGAAAAAAACCATTGGCAAAACAAAGGTTGACTCAGTTCATCTGGATACGACGTTTATTGACAGATACGTTTCATCACTTATCTAAGTGAGACTGACGAGGTCTCCACATGTATTCAACCTTCAACCTGATTCAACCTTCTTTGATTTTCTTACCTGGATTATTGAGCACATTGGCGTCGCCAGGTCATTTTGCCGGGACTTAAGCCCCGAATGTTTTGAGTGTAGCCCCGAATATAATTCTAAATTTAAGCCTATGTGAAGCCCGACAAAACAAAAAAACAAAAAACGTAACGTGTGTGAATGTCCGAGTCTTCGTAACGTAACAGCCTGTCAAAATAAGTGCAGGTCTCTAAACTAACTCCGTGTGCGTGTGCGCGCCGCGCATGCGTATGAGGGTCTGATGGTCAGCGTTTAGTGACGTGACACAAAGCGGGAAGAGACAAGTGGAGGAGAAATGGCGGAGCGTACAGGATTAAAAAACACAACAACAACAAAAACTCAGTCTTTTGGGATTTTTCCAAAAGATAAGGAAGGGTAAGAATTTAGCGTATGTAGTAACTAATCAGTCTTCTTCTTCTTTCGGGTTGTTCCGTCTTTTTCAGGGATCGCCACAGCTGATTTAATGTGTCCGTCAGTACCCTTTGAGGGCACAGCACCAATGGCGACCGTTAACCCAGACCCTGACAGATCCGGTATGGTTTTGTCAATCCGCATACTGATTTGGCAAAATGTTACGTCAGATGCTCTTCCTGACACAACCACTTTCAGTTATGGTTGAAATCGCCAGTTGATTTATGATATGAATTGGATTCGGCGCCTACAATCATGATGATGATGATGAAGAGAGAAATTCTCTTCATGATTGTAGGTGCCGTTTAGCTAACGGGCCATACTCGTCTGATCCCACAGCATACTTTTCTTGCCTCTTGACAGGGGTTTTTCTCGTAAATAAATCAAATTTCCATAAAACCAACTAAAACGGTAACGACTCATTCATTTTGCTATAGGCACAAACAAAACTTAACCATTACATTGATTTAAATCTAAATGAACTTCAAGTAAATGAACAATTAACTTTACGCTATTATATTTGGGGGTATTGTTTACATACTACTACAGTTAAATCATGTAATGTAATTAGAATGCAATCCAATCCAATTATGAATCCAGTTATGAGTTTCATTTAAGTTGATTTCATGGTTTTGCAGAGGGTAGCAAAGACGAGCTCCAGACTGAAGAGCCAGCAGCAGCAGAGTCGGAATCAGGCGTGGAAACTGGTAACAACAATTTGGTGTTGCTTTGTGTGTTTGTGTGTCAGAGAGAGAGTCGAAGAGCGAAATTAAGGATTAGTTAAAATGCTAATGCTACTCATGCCTGTACATTGGAATGAATTTTTCAATTGCAAATGTCAGTATAGACAGGGCAACATCATGGTGTACCTTTTAAAGTTACACTGAAATCAATTAAGTTGCATTTTATATAGTGCTTTTCTAGCTGCAACAGCCACTGAAAGTGCTTTACATTTCTGGTCCAATCTGAATTTCAGACACCTGTTACAAGCTGTTTTCTGTACAGTCGCTACCTATTTTGCATGCGTAAGGCCACCGAAATGTGATTTACAACGATTAACTTACATGTGTATTACAAAAAGATTTGACATGGGCCGTTTGAAACTATTGACATAAGCAGACCATTGACAGACCTTAGTTGGTATGCAGATAATGGATAGTCGACAGCAGTGGAATGGTCGCCAGAAACTACAGTTATTTTCCTGCACCTAACATTACCATATCCATTATTACCACGTGGGAATGAATCAGAGCCTCTGATTCATTCCCACAGACTTTGCACATTAACACGGCCGAATGGGTTTCCATGTTAACTGTTTGAATAGATTTAATCATTTCAACGCATGCCAGGCCAACCACATGCATACATGTTTTCATTTTATCTTATTTTATTGTGCCATAAACCTTTTTGACAATTCATGTCAAAAAAGTTTAAAAAAAATATTGAAATCGCATTATTTAGACTTCCTTAAAAATATATATATAAAAATATAACTCTTTCATGGTGGCTTATGTATGAGTAAACAACAGTTTTTGAGGTAAACATTTCAAATTTTCAATGATTAAGACATGTACTTTGAATGTAAATGCCAGAGTGCATAAAAAGCATCAAAATACAGCTTCTTTATCAAAAAAAGGGAAGAGAAAAGAAGAGAAGAGAAGAGAGGAGAAAAGATGGTTAGAAAAGAGAGGAGGGGAGGAGAGAACAGAAGAGAAGAGGCGTGAACAATTTTGGGACTGATTTTTTTTTTTTTTTTTTTTTTTTTGATCAAAAGCAGTTTATTTTCATTTAATTAGGTATGGGTACCGAAACCCGGTATTAAACGGGCACCGGTGCTAAATTATTAAAGACCATAGTATTGATAAGCGCCGACATTAACGGTTCTGCTATCGTTATTGGATAAATTGAAAAATACATTTCCTATTTATTTAGGCTATATAAACATTATCTTGCACCTTTTATCTCACCAACTCCATTTCTAATTTGCAATAAGATTAAGACATTTGTCTATGATGCATTTTCGCTATTCCCAATCGAGAGCTCTCTCAGAGCCTGTCATATCTGCAATCAGGCATGAAAATCACTCACCTTTCGGCGAAATTCGCCGTTTTGAATCCAAAATAGGTGATCTACGTGAATCGTGTAGATCCGATGAAAAAATATTGGGGGGGGGGTGTATGGACCAGACATGCAGTTATACACAAGAGCGCGGAGCCATGGTGAGCTGGCCTATCGAATTCGAATTCGCCTTTTTCATTGACAAAAATATTCCCCCTACGAGCGCGAGGGGCCTCGCGTCACCAATCTTCTCTGGGAAGGTACCGATACCCGATTGGTTCGTGAAGTGCGAGTGCTTGTGCTGACCAAAGCGATTGATGGAGCAGCGCGCGGGGCTGAGCATTCCATGGGGCTGAGGGAAGACGACTCTTTGGACTAACGTTAGCTGACTGATGCCTTCCTGATTGAATTTGGTGAGCGTTTCAATCATTTCAGTATTTTCTGATGTATAACGTTACTCAGGAGCTCTGTTGACATAGCCTAGTCCTACATGGTTTCAGGTAGCTAATCTATCACTAGCTAGAGATTTAATAAAGAATCCATGTGTCATCGACGCATACGTTAGCTATATTCCACACAGACAGATGGAGAGATTTGCGTCTTGTGGAAAATTGTTAGCTAGCTAGCTAGCTAGTTAGTAGGGTAACGTTAGCTAACGTTAGCTTACACCGTATACGCAGCAGACTAGGTTGTATAGCTAACGTTATCCCACAAAAAGAAACACGATAAACGTTAACTGTTGGCTAATTCTCAAAATCTCTAAAACCCATTTCAGGATGTGTGGACTGAGGAACTGGTGCGGTGGGAGGCTGAGGTAACGTTAACGCTAGCTAGCTAATGTTAGCTAGCTTTTTGTGTTCTAAGTTAGCTAACTCACATTGTAGAATCTGAGTCAACAAATTAGCTAACGTTACGTTAGCAAACGTTAACAATATCATAATTTCACTGTCCTATGTGTATGTGTCACAGGACAGGCTTATATCAAAGAACTGGACTGTAACCGTCGATTTATGAGTGGCGCAAGCCTTGGGGCTCTCTAGTGCCTGGCTGTTCCAGGATTACGCTAAAGCGCAGGCGAACGTAGCAAAATACATCGTGTAAGTTTACATTCACAGAATTATGTTGAGTAATGTTAGTCAGTGGAAGGGACGTAATGTTACTTATTAACCTACTGAATTGTAACTGTAAATACCGGATACCTTTTAATCTGAAATCCAACTATTTATGTAGGCCTAACGTTGTGTGTAAAACAATTTTCAATTTTACTCTGTGGGTTAGGGTAACGTTAGGCCTATAGTGTAAGTTACTTATCTGAACTTGTGAAACACTCGTTTACACATCTGATTTCAAGTGGACAGATATCTGTATAACATGTAACGTCAGATCCAAGTGTGAACAACCATCACTTATCAATTAAGCTAGAAGTTAACCCTACTAATGTTAACATTGTTTTTCCGGAATGAGTGTGTTAGGAGAGAAAGATGCTCTTCTTGTAAAACAAGTGGATGCAGGGATCAAATGCAGCTGGAATTGGTCGTGGCTTAAACTAGAGGGGAAAATAAGAGTGAAAGAACAAGAGCTCTCGTTCCATCTGTCAGATGTCTTCCGGAAGATCATAAACAAGGATTCGCACGGTGCATTCTCTGCCAAAAAGATATAAACTACACCCATACACATGTTGTTAGTATTCCTATCTTGTTACCCTATATTAAAGCTGCGCTCTTGCGCATTTCATGAGAGAAGTTGTCAGTCTCGTTTCTTATATCTAGCATAATGTGAACATATACATACTGTCTTGTAATTATGCTTGATTTTTTTCTCATTCAAAATTTTCTTGGGGGAGCATGCCCCCGGACCCCCCTAGAGGGTCGTATCCTTCTCACCTTTTTCCACCCCTGACCCGTTTTCATGGCTGCTGCAAGCCGAGGGGCAGGGCCATCCCTCTGCCTCGCTCTCTCAGACGTGCACACACACACACACACACGCACACACTGCTCTTAGTAAAAGTGACGGAGAGAGAGCTAAATGGTCAAAAGTTCGGGTGGCATGGTGGTCTATTCCACTGCCTACCCAGCACAGGGATCGCCAGTTCGAATCCCCGTGTTACCTCTGGCTTAGTCGGGCATCCCCTACAGACACAATTGGCCGTGTCTGCGGGTGGGAAGCCAGATGTGGGTATGTGTCCTGGTTGCTGCACTAGCACGTCCTCTGGTCGGTCAGGGCGGCTGTTCAGGGGGTAGGGGGAACTGGGGGGAATAGTGTGATCCTCCCAAGCGCTACGTCCCCCTGGCGAAACGTCTCACTGTCAGGTGAAAAGAAGTGGCTGGTGACTCCACATGTATCAGAGGAGGCATGTGGTAGTCTGCGACCCTCCCTGGATCGGCAGAGGAGGTGGAGCAGTGACCGGAACGGTTCAGAAGAGTGGGGTAATCGGCCGGATACAACTGGGGAGAAAAATGGGGGGAAAGTCCAACCCCCCCCAAAACAAAATGTCTGGTTATGCTTCACTAGAGTCTATGCTGACAATGCTCGTTGCCACAAGTGCAACAAGTCTTCTGCATATAAGAGCAGAAACACAAGCAGTCTATCTAAACAGCTGGTGAAAGTGCATCAAATACATGGCAAATATATGCCTAGCTTGTAGTTCATATCTCATTGGCCCATCCACCTCAGGTATGTTATGTATGCTAGCAGCCTAGAGCCCACATGGAGCTAACTAAATTACACAAACCTGGGTTAGTGACTAAAAGTAACACTCTGTCCAGGCATGAGAAAATAAAGCAGTGTTAATTCTGTTCTTAATTTGATTTGTTTTTGTTTTTTTCTTGATAAATTAACAAAAAGAACCGATAAGAGTACCGTTAAAGTACCAAATCGATAAGCATTATCGGCATGAATAGTAGTACCATTAAAATCTTAACAATACCCATTGCTACATTTAAGACTCCCTTTCTTCATATGTACGAAACCGTGTACCAAAAATTCCCAGCAGTTTGTCTGATTGTCAGTTGGCGTAGGTGATGTGAGCAATGTGAAACCAGTCATTTAGGATGAAGATAAAAAACCTTATTGTAGCATTTATGTCAGTGTTTTTCCACACAGCATTTCAAGATTTAACTTCTTTAACTCGCACTTCTAAAAGATCTCCATCTCATAGCAAGTTGCTATCCATGCCTTTATAGCTGATGTCATCCTGAGCGCCTCCCAGTTGGTTGCTCCTCCTCAACTGGAGTCAATGGTAGACTGCTCCAAATCTCACTGGTTGCATAGCCACTTGAATATAGTATCATACTCCTGGTTGGAAGCCAATTCTGCTTGAAAATAATGGATGGATTGCATTTATATAGTGCTTTTCAAGCTGCAACAGCCACTCAAGGTGCAGATAATCCTATTACGTTTAACACCTTTTTTTCTACAGCCTTTATTTTGGTAAATTTCCCTTTTTACTGATAGACAAATGATTTAGAGTATGATTTTAGCAAAGGAAACTTTTTGACAGCTACCTAGAGAAGGCTCATTTGGGAGCATCATTTCTGTCATTTCAGGCCACATAGAATTCGAAAATAAGAGACAAAGATGCTTAAAAACGTGACAAAATGTATATAGATTATATCAAAATGAATGCTCACCCACTCATTTATGATCTAAAGATTTCATTTGTGCAAAAAAAAGTTAACCAAATGTTATTCTGCCTGGTTAGTCAGCACTGATGTCAGAAAACAGCGTCTGACTGGGGGGAAAAACCCAAAATGGAATCTTTCCTTTGAATAATTAATAATAGCACTTTGCACCAAGACATAATTGAAAACCAACTTTTGAGATGGAGATAAACGCTTTTTCTAACACTGAACAGAGATTTTTTTTTCTATTTCTTTCATAGACTTCAATGGATACGAGGTCATAGACTGGGGCCTAACAAAATTTGGTATGCTTCTCTGTCACAGTCTTAGAATGCAACTGCAAAGTATTGATAATATCGGGTTTTGAGCTCTCCGCTGAGACATCGTCATTTTAAGATACTATAACATGATGCATGAATGGTCTGAAAATAGGCCAAAGAAACAACAGAAACCACTTCACCCCATACCAGATGAAACTGTTAATTACTTTAAGAATAATCATGACCAACTAAGGCGGACATTTTTTGTAGTGTCATCCTCCCCGGTTCACCTGAGTTCACAAAATGTAAGAATATCTTATGCCAGAAAGGAGGAATGTGCACATGATATAGGACGTGAAGCATACAGTATTGTTTCCTGTGGGGTTGCTCAAGCCAAGAGACCAGTCCAAGTATTACACAGCTCTTTCTCCTATAGCATCCTCTGTTTACCTGCCTTTGATCTGTGCCATGCTAGCTCAGGCTCACCCCGAACCTGATCTTCATCGTCGGCTCGGGAGCAGCGGTGGTGAGAGAGTAGTTGACTGGTAGGGTGTCGGTTTACCAACGGTGCATAGCCACTCAGTCCTGTGATATCCGGGCAGACATGCTTACACTTCAAAGATTGGATGGACTTCTGAGGAAGCGCTGAACTGCTTTTGAACTGCTGGCTAGATCAGCTGGTGCCTGTGTGTTCCGGCACATCTGCACGGTATCACAGCTGCAACCTTTTGGTGCTATGCAAGCACACTCCACCACCCACGCCCACCAGCTTCCACACATCTTACGCAATACATATGGAAAAAGTTTGGGGCTGATTTTTTAGCAAGTTTCTGCTTGCACCCCCCCACCCCCCCAATAGCCATCAATACTAAAACCCAAGGCAAACTATAATTCCAAATACCATCTATCGATTGGTTTATTCTACTTTAGTGGGACATGTTGTGCATACCACATTAAACAACACAACACATGCTAGCAAGGTAAAATTGTGTGATTTTAAGGTCAAATTTGTATTATTTACCTGTGATAGACATCTTACTTGTTTGACTGCCATCTGACTTAGGTCATTTGTTTACTCATTTGTTCATTTAAATGCGTCTATCTCAGGGGTAGGCAATCTTATCCTAAAAGGGCCAGTTTGGGTGAAGGTTTTTGTTCCAACAATCTTAAAGATGGGCAGCACGGTGGCGCAGTGCTTAGCGCTGTTGCCTCACAGCAAGAAGGTCCTAGGTTCGAACCCCGGGGTTGTCCAACCTTGGGAGGTCATCCCAGGTCCTTTCTGTGTGTAGTTTGCATGTTCTCCCCGTGTCTGCGTGGGTTTTCTCCGGGTGCTCCGGTTTCCCCCATCATCAAAAAGACATGCATGTTAGGGTTAATACTCCTGTCTGTGCCCCTGACCGAGGCATGGCAAGACGAACTGGAGCTGGTCCCCGGGCGCTGCACGGCAGCTGCCCACTGCTCCTAGCTACACAGCTAGGATGGGTTAAATGCAGAGGAAGAATTTCCCCACGAGGCTCAATAAAGCAATAAAATAAAAATAAATAAATAAATTACACACCTGTGTCTCCTAATCAAGTTCCTCAGCAAAGACTCTACTGGTTGATTAGTGGGATCATGTGTCTTAACTTCTTGGTTGGAACAAAAACCTGCACCCACACTGGCCCTTTCTGGATGAGATTGCCCACCCCTGAATCTGGAATTAATTAGTAATCATATTAGTTAACTAAGCCGCAACTGAAGATTGAATCAGTTGACATATTACAGCCTATTCCAGCTATAATAGTCACTGCTAAAATGCTATGTCAAAATCAAGACAAAATGAACATAATCAAGTTAGAAAATCCCCAAACATACAAAATAATCAGCCACTGAAATAGGACATGTCAACTCGATAAGATTTCTTGAAACAAGTTAAAATGCATTGATTTTAAAAGATAGACGGACGTCCGATATAGCTGGATGTAGGAGGCAGTGGGAAATAGACTTGTTGACACTGATTTTCTCAGACTACGAACAATATATTGTATTGTGGCCATTGTGGCTTCTGTGCCATCAACCTACGGTAAATAATAATAACTTTATTTATATGGCACTTTTCTAAAACAATGTTACAAAGTGCTTCACCAAAATAAATTAATAAAAGCAGACAAGGCAAACATAAGAGTAAGACCAAATAAAAGAGTATAAATAAAAACAAAATCAAACATTTGTAAAAGCATTCATAAAAAGAAAAGTTTTAAGATGAGATTTGGTTTGTCTTAGTTCAACAGGAAGAGAGTTCCATAGTGTGAGGTTGCTAACAGCAAAAGCCCAATAACCCTTTGTAACAAACCGAGACCTGGGAATAACTAGCAGGACTCGATCTGCAGCTCTTAATGGTCGAAGGGGCATATACCAGGTCAATAAATCACAAATGTATGTAGGAGCAACACCATTTAAATAAAGTGAGCAATAAAATTTTAAAATCAATTCGAAAAATAACAGGGAGCCAGCGCAGGGAGGCAAGCACAGGAGTGATGTGGTCATGCCTCTTTGTCCCAGTAATGAGCCGAGCAGCGGCATTTTGTACCAACTGCAAACGGTGGAGGGAGCTCTTGCTGATATCAGAATAAAGTGCATTACAATAGTCAAGTCGAGAATAGATAAAAGCATGTGCACCTTTTTGCTGATCGGCAATCGATAAAAATGACCTAATTTTGGAGATCAGTTTGAGCAGGAGAAGGGATGACTGAACAACATTTTTGATTTGATTATCAAAACTGAGGTTAGCATCAAATATTACCCCACGATTCCTAGCAGCCCGCTTAAGACTACCTGACAGACCACCAAGATTAGTAACAAAAGGGCTGATGGAATTTCGGGACTGAACAGAATGACCTGAGATTTATCATCATTAAATTTGGGGAAAATGTTTGGACATCCAGGATTTAATGTCAGAGAGGCAAGTTGTGAGATTTGCTAGGGTGCTAGAATCTGTGGGTTTTAGTGACACGTATAACTAAGTGTTGTCAGCATAAAAATGGTAGAGCACATCATGATTTCGAATGACCTGGCCAAGGGGCACCACAACTCAACTGAGCCACTGAGGTGGTAGTTACCCAGAACAACAGAAAAAGTTCTGTTGGTAAGGTAAGAGCATCATAAGCCAAAAGCCAAGCCCTCGATGCCCACCCAAGTCTCTAAGTGATATAAGAGGATGTTGTGATTGACGGTGTCAAAGGCAGCACTTAAGTCTAAAAGAACTAAAATCGATGAGCAGTCACTTCTGTCTGCAGTCAGTCATTAAGCGTCAGTGGGCTTAACAGCAACACAACATCCTGTCCTTAGACCCTCTAACTTGAGCTGTCCCAATACTATGAAGTGCTCTATAACCAGACTGGAAACTGTTAAAAACGGTAGTTTTTAATAGTTTCCAACAGTTAATAGCCCGTATGCTTGTAAAAATGGGACCCTCAGACCAAAGATAACGCAGGTTCAATCCAATGCATCACAGACTTCATCAAAATATATCGTATCACTGCTCTACAGTAAAAGTAATTATTTGTCCAACAGAACCATCACCACATCGTCATCACGTCCCTTTTTCCTTCTTGAATAGGATCGCCCGAAATGGTAAATGGACTGCATTTATATAGTGCTTTTCTAGTCTACTGACCACTCAATGTGCTCTACAATGTATGTCTCACATTAACCCATTCACACACACATTCATACACTGATGGCAGAGGCTCCCATGCAAGGCGCCAATCTGCTCATCAGGAACAGTTAAGGGTTCAGTGTGTTGCTCAAGGACATTTCGAAACACTCTCTGGAGGAACTGGGGATTGAACCAGTGACCTTCTGAGTACTAGACGACCCGTTCTACCTGGTCTAAAAATTTCAACAGCAGTATATGGAAAGTGTCTCCGACTATGGTAAACGTGCCTGTTAGTATTATGTAACCTGACTCCATGATGCAGGTGGATAAAATTACAATTTAATGGAGAAAAGTCTCCTATTTCAGACTTGTTCAAATATACCACTTTTGCACTTGCAAGATGATGAATAAAATGCCTCGCAACAATTTCTAGATGTTATTTTTATAGACAGACTCTAAATCCATCTTTAGCCTTTGTAAAGGGCAGCAAAGGAAGAGTAATTGGTTACATGTTGTGGTAGCTACTCTGATATGTTTTAACCCCCCCAGTGCTTTGAAATGATGACAGCTGTGTGAGCCGCTGTTCAATAATCTTTGGGTGGGGAACAGACAAGGTAAAAGGTGGAGGCCTTCCTGTAATTGCAGGGTGGCTAGAGAGGAGGGAACGCTGCTGTTGTTAGGAGGCTGGGAGAGCCAGCTGGTGAAGTGTAAAAAGCTCCAGCAGAGCCTCGGTAATAGGAGCCATCCCACCCTGACTCTTCAAATACACTCTCACTTCTGCAGGATTCAAACAGAATGATGCTTGTAACAAATGACAGCGGTTAATCCCTTAGGAATGAAACTTTTCATACCTAATGAAGGCATGTTGAGTTTGTTAAAGGGTAAGAGAAATAATCAGTCCCTCTCTGGCAGTGAGAACTACAAACTAGGTGTAGCAGCCGTTGTGGCTGGTGTGCCATCAGCTCAGCAGTAAACAGTTCCCTCCCTTGTAGAAATGCCATGCTAGGACCAAATTTAACACAGGCAATCTAATGTATTACAAACTGCTTCAAACTATATGAAGTAGTAATATTGGGCCTCATTCATCAATCGTTCATGGCAGCTATGAAGAGGATGGAGAGTGGAAAGGCAGTTGGTCCTGATGACATACTGGTAGAGGAATGGAGGTGTTTAGGAGAGATGGCAATGGAGTTTTTAACTAGATTGTTTAACACAATTTTGGAAAGTGATAGGATACCTGAGGAGTGGAGAAGAATCATACTGGTACCAGTTTTCAAAAATTGAGGGTGATGTGCAGAACTGTAGCAACTACAGAGGTATAAAATTGATCAGCCGCAGCATGAAGATATGGGAAAGAGTAGGGGAAGCTCAGTTAAGAGGAGAGGTGATGATCCATGAGCAGCAGTATGGTTTCATGCCACGAAAGAGCACTTCAAGATGCAACGTTTCCTTTGAGAATGTGATGGAAAAGTATAGAGAAGGCCAGAAGGAGTTACATTGTGTCCATGTGGATTTAGAGAAAGCATATGGCAGGGTGCCGAGAGAGGAGGTGTGGTATTGTATGAGGAAGTCGGGAGTTGCAGAGAAGTATGTAAGAGTGGTGCAGGATAGTTAAGTGTGACAGTGGTGAGGTGTGTGGTAGGAATGACAGATGGGTTCAAGGTGGAGGTGGGATTACATCAAGGATCGGCTCTGAGCCCTTTCTTGTTTGCAATGGTGATGGACAGGTTGACGGATGAGATCAGGCAGGAGTTGCCGTGGACTATGATATTTGCGGATGACATTGTGATCTGTAGCGAGAGTACGGTGCAGGTTGAGGCGAGCCTGGGGAGTTGGAGGTATGCACTGGAGAGAAGAGGAATGAAAGTCACTAGGAGCAAGACCGACTACATATGCGTGAATGAGAGGGAGAAAAGCAGAATGGTGAAGATGCAAGGAGTAGAGGTGACGAAGGTGGATGAGTTTAAATACTTGAGGTCAGCTGTCCAAAATAACAGGGAGTGCAGAAAAGAGGTGAAGAAGAGAGTGCAGGCAGGGTGGAGTGCGTGGAGAAGAGTGTCAGGAGTGATTTGCGACAGAAGGGTACCAGCAAGAGTTAAAGGTAAGGTTTAGAAGATGGTTGTGAGACCAGGTAATATGTTATATGGTTTGGAGACAGTTGCACTAATGAAAAGACAGCTAGCGGAGCTGGAGGTGGCAGAGTTGAAGATGCTAAGATTTTCACTCGGACTGATTAAGAAATACAGGATTGTGAAAAGGTATATTACAGGGTGTCTCCTCACCTGCCAGCGCCCAATGACTGCTGGGATAAGCTCCAGCATCCCTGCGACCCTGAGAGCAGGATAAGCGGTTCAGATAATGGATGGATATTAGAGGGACAGCTCAGGTTGGACAGTTTGGAGACAAAGCAAGAGAGGCAAGATTGAGATGGTTTGGACATGTTTGGAGGAGAGATGCTGAGTATATTGGAAGAAGGATGCTGAATATGGAGCTGCCAGGGAAGAGGAAAAGAGGAAGACCAAAGAAGAGGTTTATGGATGTGGTGAGGGAGGACATGCAGGTGGCTGGCGTGACAGAGGAAGACGCAGAGCACAGGAAGAAATGGAAACGGATGATCCGCTGTGGTGACCCCTAACAGGAGCAGCCGAAGTTAGTAGTAGTAGATTCATCAGTCATTCATATGTACAAATTTGTTCTTACACACCCATGGAATTTTTTAGCTCTCAAGTTTGTCTGACAGACAGAGGCAATGCCTGATGGTCTTTTGTAATTCCTTGCCTTTAACATCTATTGTCTACCTTTTGCAACAAGCGATCACCCAGGCTTGCAAAGACATCTGTGTTGGCCAACTGGTGTCTACATTCAGAGGTTACCCAGGTTTACACTGGTCTCTGAGACAAACTTCAGGGCTAAAAAAAAAAGCCATGGGTGTGCAAGAACAAATTTGTACATACAAACGTTTGATGAATGAGTCCCAATATTGGTGGTAGAATTGGTAGATTAGCTGTATAATAGAACCACCGACACATCACCATCACATTTCAATCCTTTCCCTGTTTGAGCAAGGAACATGTTTGCTGCTACACCATTGTTCATCCTACCCGGTGAAAAAATTCAAGCGTCTCCAACCGTGGTAAAGATGGTAGTTAGTTTTATGCAACTTGAACCCCATGGTTCAGATGGATAAAATTAACTATTAATGGAGAAAAATCCTGGATTTCAGCTTAAAGGGACAGAAAAAATAATGACTCAAATTGTGAGTTATAAAATGCTAATGTTACTGTAAATGCTTTGACTCACTTGCACGCTATTCATCAAACTAGAAGGTCACAGAGATTCATTATTTTGCCAACGTCACGAGCCAAAGGGAAAGTCTGAAGAGCTTAAGCACTTTTCATCACATCTACTGATCAATGTGACTTATGATAGCATATATACAGCCATTATATCTTTGGCTGCAATGCAAAGTATGCAGGCTGTACTCAGACTTGTGATAATGGTCGATTCTGCATGTGTTCTGCATGAGTGAGGGAGCGGTTGAAGAAGTCCGTCGGTTTGTTCAAACATACTCATTTTATTAAATAAATTGCAAAAATAATGTGTATAAAAAATACAACAAATCAATGACCTGCAAAAAGGTCATTGAGTCCATTAGTAACGCAACTTAAAAGGCGTGTTTGCAAGAATTAAGCTTTTATAAGTGCTGAGAATAAAGCTTTTGTTGCAGCTCATGAAGTGGTTTTATGTAAATTTAAATAGATAAATAGGGATACACATGATAGTAAACTTGGCTGTTGTTCCAACTAACCCAAAAAAAAATCCTGGACTTTCAGAGACCCCTGTCTTTTTTCGAAGTGTGTTCCGGTATTTATACTTACTGTCAAAGCAGCGCCAGAGGATGTGTTAATATTGTGATAAATTGGTAAAGAGGGTCAAACATGTGAAGTTATGACAGTACAAAGTACTTTTAAATTTGACAAGACTGTATAAAAAAAAAGTTAATAATTAGATGACAACATAGGACTCAGGGAGAGCTTATGCCTTGGTAAAACAAAAGGAGAACAAACAAAATCAGAAAGCATTCTGTTTTAAGCAACAAAGCATATTCAATCTGTTGCCTGCAAACAGCAATTCCACCATTGGCGCTCTTATAAAAATTGAAGAGTCCAGACTCAGAGCCCTGATCAAAGTCCAACTGGATCAGAGTGCAGAGCAGATTTTGGCCTCTTATGTTTCAAATTCCTCCTCTTTATATCCCTCATGGTCCCTATGTCCCCAGACGCCTTTGTCTCAGCCTGCGGCTTTGGAGCTGCCTGACGGGCAATTTGATGGGCTGTTTGTTGAATTTTTCCATGATCTCCTTGATCCGGGATAGGTTGGTGCGGCCAATGGTGAAGTCACACCTGGTGGCGCCCATCTCGTAGCCCACCTCGCACATCTTACTGGCGGAGCTGTAGCCCTCGGCCCTGGCCGTCACCCTGTACTCCCCGGGGTTAAGCAAGCGCCAGTAGTCGCCATCAGCCGCTGAAAACATGCACACACACACACACACACACACACACACACACACACACACACACACACACACACACACACATTCAGCAAATGAGTGTTAGTTTGTGTGTGTCTATGAACAGATCCCGACATGCATAAAATCCATATATTGAACAGAAACGTATTGTGAAGACCTTATTCACGCGGCACAAAATAGAATAATGACACAACAAACGTTTCAGAAACATCACCTAACCTCACTTGAAAGACCATCTGTCTTCAAAAAGTCAGCTTTTCAGAAATCCAGTAAAACAGTTTGGTAATTTTCTTTCTTTATTTGAAACTTTAAATTTCCTCATACATTTAATTGGTCTTCAGGGTCCCAAGCCGAAAATAAACTTTACTCCGGCAATAAAACCTTTTGATTTTTATGTGCGCTTCCCTACTTCCAACTTGTAGCACTTTTCAGATTTGCTCTTAATGACAGGCGTATTCTGGTTAAAATGGACTATTAAATTACTATTAAATGCATGCCCTAAATTTAAATAGACAAAATTTAAATTGACAAAAGCAGCAAGGGGCCAAGCTTGTATAAGAAAGCAGAGTTTTCTACTTGTCAGTAGCAAAGAAATAAAAGTTCACAGAAGCTGTCATCTAGGAAAATTTCTGAAACAGAAAATAAATATCAGCGAGAGAGGGAGAGAAAGAAAGAGAGCGCTCTTGGGGTTCTTTAGTTTTGCAGTCTTCGCTTCTGCTTCAGACGTTTGTAGGAGTAGCTCTGCTTTGTCATGTCGGATTTGCTCGGTCCACTCACAGAGATGACATTTTTACTTCCACACACCGCCCACTCCACAACTCAGAGCAACCACTGATCCAAATGAAATGCGATGGCAGCGGTGCCACTGCGTTTCATCCACAGCCTATGCAAACAGCCACACAAAGCGTTCACATTGGTCATCTTCAGATTGCTGAGAAGAATCTAATTTTCACCTGTAAACAGCTGTAATTCCAGTAAATCAGAAGCCTGGCAAAAAAACAACACACACATGCATGCACGCGCGCGCACACAAGCTCAGAAATGCATACACGCACGCACAAAAACTGCACACACTGACATGCATCGCCAATTTTACAGCTCTCTGTCCTGTCTTCTCAGCGACTGCAGATGATTCGTCCTGATGGAGCGATAGGTCTTTTCTGAGAGTCTGTTTTCAAAGGCACATTTTGTTCCAGGAGAAATTCAGGTCCTACTTTACAGTGTGAGGCAGCTGAAAATAAGATTGAATTTTCAAAATGATCTCCCTAAAGTGTTTCCTGACAGCGCGGGCAAGGCAAGGTCTCCGAGAGGAAACGGTGACTTGCACGTCGTTCCAGGAATAATAACGGCTAATGTTCCGGTGGACATTCGATTTCACGGTCAAACTACAAAAGCATTTTGGCTTTTGAAGGATGTATTTTTAAGGTATCAGCAAAGATTGCCAGGAGAATTCACATTGCGTAACTAAATTCAATATGTAGGGCTTTAGAGATGCAGAAAATGACTGCAAATTGAATGAATTTCAAGTCTCCTGCTCTGCATTCATGCTTTCTTGTGCTAAAGTAAATTATGGGTTAAGTGGAGGATCTGTTCGCTTGTAGATGGAGCACGATACATAAAATGCCAACAGTGTCTCATCCTGGGGAAATTAGCTTGAACAAACAGTCATGGGACTCACTTGAGCCCGAAGGTACCTCCAACTGATTTGACTGCAAAAAAAAGTACTATTTCTAAGACGTAAAGCAAATAACACACCACGTGCGGCAAAACATACAAGAACAACAACAGCTGATGTCAGATAGACTAATAGACAAATATTTGGAGTCGGCATTAATATTCATCGTTGTTTACTCAAAACCAAACATGCATAGCAAAGAAATAACTAGTACTGTTTTACAGATCTAGTTGCATATGACAATGTTGTTTCTGATTGCGGTGCAGTTAAATGAATTACCTGTGCGTATATCATGGCTGATGCCCTCCACGGAGATGATGGCATTGGCGACCCCCCGACCGTGGAGGTCCCTCACCACACCTTTGATCCCACGATGCACCTGCACATGAAAAGCCTGGCTCAGCCATCTGGTTCATCCTGCCCTGAGTCGGCCCCATCAAGATGTACATACGGTACCACTTTACAGTGACTACCCTCATAAAGGATTTATAAATGGTTTATTATTAGGTTATTAATCAGGTTGTAAATACGTTATAAATCCTTAATAAACAGTCATAAACAAGTTATAACACGTTTTTCATACGTCAATGTGGGTTCACTATTTGGCAAAATCAAGTCACTGCTGCACTTTTTATCTATCCTGTTAAATCTCAGATCTTGCTAGTTGCTAGCAGACCTTGCTAATTGCTAGCAGACCTTGGTAGTTGCTAGCTAAGTAGCCAATGTGATCTGAGCCTTAACAGTACAGATAAATGTGGGCTCACTATTTGGCAAGCAACGTCACAGTTGCACTTTTTATCTAGTGTGTATAACAGCTTATTAATGATTTATACAGTGTTCACAACCTAATTAATAAACTAATTATAAGCCATTCATAAACCCTTTATAAGGGCAGTCTTAGAGGGCACTCTTATTGCAAAGTGGTACCGATGTATAGTATAATAGGAGGATTGTTTGCTATATAGTAGGGTGAATGAAGTAGGCTAGAAAGTTTCGGCAGGGCAAATAACAATCTGGTAAATTATTTCCGCCCCATATTTCCAGTGTTAATATTTAAAGGCAGGGTGATTCACTTTGCTCTTGAGGATAAAACGCCTGCCGTCAGTTTTGTGCTCAGAAAAAAGAAAAGAAAAAAAGCAACCCCAGTCTAGTTAAACTCCCCCTCATCGCATGTTTGTGAGCTGTTTGTAGGCTTGGTGAACATTTGTCTTCAAAGTTACAACTCTGAAGATTTACATGCAAATTAATTGTCCATTGTATTGTAGCTGCTCATTTTAGTGGATACTGTCGGGTAGGTAAATGACACGGCCTATAGCATTTTACACCCTTTCCATAACAACCAAATGCGTAAGTACAAGGAAGGTGTGCTTGAGGAAGAACCAACCCATGGAAGACCACACTGGTAGAGGACTTTTACTAACAAGTATGACAGCATCAATGGAAAAAAACTCAGATTCAGCCATGTTTTTTATTTTGATGATGGGGGGGTGCTGCTGACACAACAGCATTAGCAAACGAATATTTGTAAGTTGGATTAACTCAAACACCCCTCCAGTTTGTCCATAGTTGTCATTTAAACAAAAATTACAACCTTCTACTTCACAAGGGTCAAAAATATCTCACAGATCTCTGAAACTGCTTTATTAAGTAACACAGCACCAAACCAGTGTTATAGAATTTTCCAACTCCCCCTGCAGAACCTGACTCCCCTTGGCATGAGGCTAGGTTAGGTTAGGCTAACCGTAACATCTATACCCCCCCAACCCTATCCCTAACCACCCCTAACCCTAACCACCCCTAACCCGAACCTCATAACCCTAATCCCAACTCACCTAACCCTAACCCTAACCCCCTAACTCTAACCCCACTAACCCTAACCGTAACCCATTCATGCCAAGGGGAGTCAAGATTCTGCGGGGGAGTCAGAAAATTCTATAACACTGGCATGTGTTCATGATGGGTTTTTTGCGCGTGTTCTCCTGCCTCGAGCGAGTGTGTAGTATATGTGAGTTGCGGGGGCTTCTCTGCCACAATACCTGCTCCATGAAGACAAGCAGTGACTCGCGATTGTTCTCCCACTCCTCCGGAAGCTCGCTCTCATGCGGGTATTTGTCACAGCCAACGTACATCGACAACTCAAAGCAGTTGGTGTGCAAATAGCTGAAATCATTCATACCTGTCAACAAAGAAGAATTTTACATGTACAACGGCCTTCACATCGGAATACAGTTTGTGCCCCCGCAAAAGCTCTTTTCGAGGAATCTGCATTTAGATATCAAGAATGACATAGATTCAGCACTCTAGTTTGGCAAATACCATATTGTCATGGGTTTTGTTTCATTTGTTAAACACCTTTTTCACAAACCGATGTATTTCTGCTTCTTCTTAGTGTTGTAAAAATCGATTCTCTGCTTTCCCCACAATGATAAAAAGCCAACATTCTGTCGCCTTCGATTTAGTCTGCGATCACTTATTTTACATTTCGACAGTAGTGTAAAGCATAAGGTGTTGACACTGACATACCTTTATGTTTCTGTTGTCTGTTGATTGCACAACTATAAAAAAAAGTTGTTTTTTTTGGGGTGGGGGTTCCCCCTTTTTCTCCCCAAATGTACTTGGCCAATTACTCCACTCTTCCGAGCCGTCCCGGTCTCTGCTCCACCCCCTCTGCCAATCCAGGGAGGGCTGCAGACTACCAAATGCCTCCTCTGATACACGTGCAGTCGCCAGCCACTTCTTTTCACCTGACAATAGGGAGTTTCACCAGGGGGATATAGCGCGTGGAAGGATCACGCTATTCCCCCCAGTTCCCCCCCGAACAGATGCCCCGACTGCCCAGAGGAGGCACTAGTGCAGCGATCAGGACACATACCCACATCTGGCTTCCCACCCGCAGACACGGCCAATTGTGTCTGTAGGGACGCCCAACCAAGCTGGAGGTAACACGGGGATTCGAACCGGAGACCTCTGTGTTGGTAGGCAACGGAATAGACTGCCACGCCACCCGGACGCTCCTTATAAAAAAGTTATTAGACTGAGGGTTACAAAATGCTAACAGCCCCGGATTTACTGTTTGTTTCAGTTTGCCAGTCTGCATTTTGTGACCCTTAATCAAATCATTTTTCTACTGTTGTGCAGTTGTCTGACAACGGCAACATAAAGACATGTCATTAAACACCTGTAATGTATTACACACCATATCAAAACACAAAATAAGTAATCACAGATAGAATCAAAGGCGACAAAATTGGACTTTTAACATTGCAGGTAATGGGGGGGGAACCAGTCTTTACCCTACTTAATATGTCAGCCACGTTTGTGAAAAAGGTCTACATAATGCTCCAAGCTTTGCATGCTGAGACAAATCGAAAAGAGGAGGCCTTGAAATGGCCGAGGGGTGGGATATCGCCTATGCAGATGTGTGAATGGGGACTAAACAAGGCCAAAACTAGAAAGACTCAAGCTGGAACAGGGTGAGCCGGTGTTAGCTGAGCTGAAACTCAGGTGATGATGGACACTGACTGCCTGCCGCTGTGTGCCAGGCCGCCCCGTTGATGGTGCCATCCTCTTTGGCGAAATCCTCCATGTGGCAGACGCGTCGGCTGGCATCAGTCATCAGGCGGTGGGTAGACGCGTAGGAGAACGCCAGCCAGCGGAAGACATGGTCATCGGGGGTGGGGGTCTGTTCGCGGGTCTTCTCTTGGGAACGTGTTCTGTCGTAAGGGAAGGTCACCACCAGCTCCCCTCCCTGGAGGTTACCACCCAGCACGAAGGGCATCTTCTCCATCCACGCTGTCAGTGCCCGCGTCTCCATGGCAACCTATAGCAGGGGCACATGGGAGAGAAGGATAATGCGATTCACACAAGCGTTTTGAGTATTGAGGTCCCTAAATTAACTGTGGTACATTGAAAATAATTTCATTGCAATGGGTTCCTCCCGAAGTGGAAAGGAGTCTGAGATAAATAAGTCAAACTGGGCGTGTAACTATTTACCAGCAGGATTTCCAAATTACACACTCTGAAGTGGAATTCACTGTTATTTGCTCTAACAAGTGAACGCGTTAACAAATGTCCTTGGAGGCACAGCAAGCCACAACATCCAGAGGCTGTTATGTTCATTTATATGCTGGCTGTAATTGGGAAATAGAGGCTGTTTGGGCTCATATTATTTACCAGCCGTTCTATCCCTAAGCCCTCGCTGGCCAGTGAGGAAAATGAGGACAGTTTTGACAGCTTCCTCAGCACAGATGGGGATTCCAGCTCGGCCCCGGTCCCTGCGGATGCAGCAGCTATTCTTGAGGCTATGTGTGACTCACTCGTGGTTCCTGGTAACGTCAAAACACTCGCGAGGGTGAGCCTTTAATAAACTGCTTGGTTTAATTTAGCTTAGAGCGATTGCATCACGAATACAACACCCCTGGTCCAGAAATAAGCAGGGGCACAGAGCCTCGCATGGCTGTTTTTGCCCTTAACGAGAGACTTCACTGTTTCGTGTGTTAGACTGATGACATTAAAAAGTAAACCCTCTTTAAAGAAGTGGAGCCTCTGAATTATTTGTGTGTGTGTGTGTGTGTGTGTGTGTGTGTGTGTGTGTGTGTGTGTGTGTGTGTGTGTGTGTGTGTGTGTGTGTGTGTGTGTGTGTGTGTGACGAAGACAAACAGAAATAGACTGGAACCAACAGATTTAGCCATAGCAGATTGAGAAGCTCATTCGTGATTACAGATAAAGCCATATGAAACATCTGATTTGAGAACCATATTTTATGCACTTTGACTCTCATATCTTGTTGTCTTTGCAGATAGTTTGTTGATAGTGAACATAGAACTCTGTCAGCAGTCCCAGACATCCATCTGATCAAAGACTGACCTGTCTGGGCTGTACAGTGAATTGTCGGCATTGGATGGAACCGACGGATTTTGAAAATAAGCCTTGCGTCTCCATTTGGCTCACAGCCCCCAGATATTTCCATAACACCACTCACCAGTCAGAGAAATAGCCCAAAAGTGGGTCAGTCAAACTCACCGTGGCATTTTTGGACTGGTACCACTCTGGAATGGACACGTGGTGGTTGAACATCTTGCGAGGGATCCACTTCTTGGCCTCTGCCTCCCACAGTATGGAGTTGAGGTCAGGAAAGTTGTGATGAATGTCCATCCCATCTTGGCTCCAGCGGCCTAAAGACCAGCCACTAAGCTCTGAACCCTGGGTAAAGCCAACGGTATGGAAACATATGGTGACATTATGTGGGAAACACAGAGAAATATTTCCCGTAGATTACACACACACACACGCACCACATCATCCTATACTTGTGGGGACCCGTTATTGACTATATTCATCCCCTAGCCCTTAACCCCAACAGTAACCATCATAACTACATGCCTAACCTTAACCCTTACCCTAACCTTAACCTAATCCTAATTCTAACCTTAACCCTAAACCCAAGTCCTAACCCCAAAATAGACCCTTTTCCTCATGGGGACCCATAAAATGTCCCCACAAGGTAGATGGTTTCAGGTTTTTCTATCCTAAAACCTGGTACACACACACACACACACACACACTAGGTCACCAAATGACACAATCATTTACTGTAAAGTGGCCAAGAAATGTCAGACATGACTTCGACCTTGGTTAACTGTCTTAATCGATGTGTCTTTCAGTATTGCTGACGGCCTGTCGTTTAACAGATCTGTAGCAAAGTTAAAACCATTCCAGCCTGCATTTGATTCAACGAGACTTATAAGATAGTGCTGGCAGCACATATACCTCCATTTACTCATTTTGAGATCATAGCTTGTGGAAAAAAACCATATTGCTTATTACAGTATTGTAGTGATCACTCATTTAGGGTATTCCAAGGGAGGGTTCTGGCCTCTTTTCATACAGAAAATTTCAAAGGCGGATGTAATGAAGGCTCATAGTTTGATGGGAACAGGACCCCTCTGGCAACCACAGGAGTGTTTTTCCTGCTGGAGGTCGACGCGTGATATGAGGTCACTAATGGCAGTCTTGCAGACCTACCACTTCAAAGGCTTTCTCGTACCCATCGGGGTTGATGGATGGCAGCAGGTGGATCCTGGTCTCCTCCACCAGGTGACGTATGCGTGGGTTACCGGACAGATACTCCAGACACATGAACTGCATCAGCAGCAGCAGCAGCTCTCGACCCAGCACCTCGTTACCATGGGAACCCGCCGTGTAGCGGAATTCTGGTTCACCTGTTTTCATGTTCGGCGAGAGGGAAGAAATGAAGACAAGGGACAGGGAGAATGATTTACCATGCAATTATACTCACTTTAGGTACATATGGGTAATCCCACTTGGAAAAGGTGCAATCACTGTGATCATGACGTTATACATAATGTTGATTAAACCACGTCAAAGCTAATTTGATACGATTATTTCAAAGATTATCTCACCAAGTTCGTGTTCTCCTGGGTTGTCCGAGATTTCTATGGCATACAGCTTGAGACCATTGTAGCTCTTGCCTATGTTGTAGATCCGTGTGATGTTTGGGCACATTTCATTAACCACCTTCATAAGCTGTCAGGGGAGAATGATACATAAACAGCTCAGTGATATAATACTCTGTCTAGCATCTCAGGCATTGGACTAGCACAACAATACCGATGTTTCTGCACACATTTTTAGAAATGAGTAAACTGTTTCTGTAATTTGGTCTGATGCCATATAATATGCTATGTCTGAAAAACCCATCAAAGCAAAAGCAAAGCAAAATTGCAGACATAGCTTTCCTGGGGTTCAGGTCAAGGACAACCTCAAAATGGTACATGATAGTACTCAAATTTCCATGTTATTCTGACACCTTTGCAATAAAAGGTAATCTTACAATAGCACAGCATCACAGAGCGTATTAAAGAGTAAACGCATACTTGGATAAATGGTCTTGTGATCATCCCTGGATGAAATCTCAACATTTCTAATATGCTAGTGCTAACAGCCGCATTTCCTGCAATAAATCTGCCGACAAACTGCACCACTGCTGGTTGAATTGTGTTAGGGGTCTTTAATGATAATGTGTCCAAACACTGTTTGTCCACAGACATGTCACACATGCAAAATTAGTGTCTCCACAGATCAGAGAGACAATCTGATCCAAATTTGCCTGGTACAATCTTCTGAAAAATGAAAATTTGTGGGATGGAAAAAGAGGTTGGAGACGAGTATGTTTCTGAAACCAAAGACATGGCGATGATAATTATGATGGATTGCGTTTATATAATGCTTTATCTAGACACCCAAAGTGCTTCACAGAGAAGGGGGGAAACTTGCCTTAACCACCACCTGGGTAATGCACGGCAGCCATTTTGCACCAGAATGCTCACCACACATCAGCTTGAGGTGAAGAGAGAGGAATCATTGAGCCAGTTACATGGGGGGATGATTAGGTGGCCGGATGGAGAGAGCCAGGTTGGGAATTTTGCCAGGACACCAGGGGAACCTTTACTCTTTGCGATAAGTGCCGTGGGATCTTTAACGATCACAGTGAGTCAGGACCTCAGTTTAACGTCTCATCCAAAGGATGGCATCTCTGACAGCACAGTGTCCCCATCACTGCACTAGGATGTTTTTGTTGTTGTTTTTTATTTGGACCAGAGGAAAGCCTGGCCCCTACTGACCCACCAAAACCACTTCCAGCAGCAACTCAGGTTTCCCAGGAGGTCCCCCATCCAAGTACTAGCCAAGCCCATTCTTGCTTAGCTTCTGTCGTTCATCCAGTGGTGGCTGGTGCAAAACATTTGGGGGGGGGCGCAATTTACCTTGGCTCAGCACACCTGACAGCTGCTTTAATGTCCACACAGTCACAGAGTTATTAATAAGGACAATGTAGCCTATAGATTTTATCAGGTTTCGTAGACGGGGGATGGTGATTGACAGTCAGGACGAGGCATTGTGGTGGGTGTGAACATGATTGACAGCCACGAGAATTGCCCAATCACATTAGATCAAAAAACATTAAAACAATACCAATTCGCTGCCAATAAAAGTAGGAGTGTCTGGAGCGCACAGAACTGCGCCCCATGGAAAATCTGAAGAAATCGATTAGACAGCAGCCTCAGGTCACCTGCTCGCCAAAAGTTTGAGGGCTTACATAAGGTATCATTTGGCCGGCACCCCTCACCCAGGAAGTACATGTATTCAGAGAGAAATCAACCAAATACCATTTGGAACCAGTATTTAATGGCTGCTAACAGGTGCTCACAGTCTGAAGGAACACTTTTATTTCATAATTATTTGCATTATACAACTAAATTATATTTAACATGTTTAAGTAGATTTTCATCTCTTGATATTTGAAGGGGGCGGCACCCCAGCGACCTGTACTGGCCAGCCGCCACTGCATTCATCAGAGCCAGGGTACATGTTGGTATGGCAGCCAGCAGAAGTACACCTCTCTGGTGGTTTGTAATATTTTTTCATTATCCCGGCTGATGTCAGACTACCTCAAAATCCTCAGCACTGGGCGTCGAGGTAGCGTGGTGGTCTATTCCGTTGCCTACCAATACAGGGATTGCCTACCAATACGGTTTGAATCCCCGTGTTACCTCTGGCTTGGTCGGGTGTCCCTACAGACACAATTGGCTGTGTTTACGGGTGGGAAGCCAGATGTGGGTATGTGTCGTGGTCACTGCACTAGCACCTCCTCTGGTCAGTCGGGGCACCTGTTCAGGGGGGAGGGGGAACTGGGGGGAATAGCGTGATCCTCCCATGCGCTACGTCCCCCTAGCGAAACTCCTCACTGTCGGGCGAAAAGAAGCGGCTGGCGACTCCACATGTATCGGAGGAGACGTGGTAGTCTGCAACCCTCCCCGGATCGGCAAAAGGGGTGTAGCAATGACCGGGACAGCTCGGAAGAGTGGAGTAATTGGCCAAGTACAATCGGGGAGAAAAAAGGGGGGGGGGAATCTTCAGGACTACATCATCAATGTAGACAATGTAGTGAGAGGCCTTTTTTTTTTTTTTTAAGCGTTTGGGCAAAGTTTTCTTGGTGAATGGTGTATTATTTGTAGGTTTCATCACATAGAGGGCATATACATAGATATCTCTGCAGCTCCAAAAACTTGACCAAGTGTTTAATTACACTTGAATAATCTTCTGATCATTGACAGGGACTGCATGCAAATGGTCAAGTCCATTATGAGAATGGGCTTTAGAACAGCTGGACTACAACGGGACCAATTAAAACAACCTCACCAATTATGAATGCTTTCATGAGGCGCTGAGTAGAGACACAAAAAGGAAGCGAGGCAGGAAAGACACTAATTTGTCATTAATTTGACAAGCTGCTAAACAAAGCAACATTCATTTTAGAGATCAGTGTTGTTTTTTTTACACTCCCAGATGCTACAGAACTCATTAATCATCCAGGAGTGATGGCGTTTTAATTAAAGCCTTGTTGAAAGTTGATTTTCAACTAGTAAATCATTAAACATACTTCCGATTTTATTCAAAACACAAAGGAGAACAAGGACGAGATGAAATTCTTGCCATGTTCTCCTAAGCTGATAAAGGCATCTGTTCCTCTTATAATCATTCCTGATGCATGACACGAACTATGGAAAACACATTTTAGCAAGCAGACTTCCTGTTTTGTTTGTGTGTTTCTGCCCAGGACATGGCAAGTTTATCTCCAGTTACAGTCGATTCTGTCTTTGGGGACAAGTGTGGGTGTTTAAATAGTGTATTATACATGGAAAATAGTTTATTACCATTATTATTGTTATCAAGAGTAATATTATTAGAAAGAAGGATTGAGTTGATCTGACCTTTAACTTTCTGGAAATATCTAGTTGGCCAAGGCCTTCAAACCTAATCAAGGTGCCGGAGATGAATCACATGTGATCTGAAAAGCTTTTCGAGAAGCTTTGTCTTGGGCGTCCGGGCGACATGGCGATCTATTCCGTTGCCTACCAACATGGGGATCGCCAGTTCGAATCCCCGTGTTACTTCCGGCTTGATTGGGCATCCCTAAGGGCATAATTGGCTATGTCTGCAGGTGAGAAGCTGATGTGGGTATGTGTCCTGGTTGTTGCACTAGTGCCTCCTCTGGTTGATCGTGACGTCTGTTCAGGGGAGAGGGGGAACTGGGGGGAATAGCGTGATCCTCCCACGTGCAACGTTCCCCTGGCAAAACTCCTCACTTCCAGGTGAAAAAAAACGACTGGCGACTCCACGTGTATTGGAGGAGGCATGTGGTAGTCAGCACCCCTCCCCAGATCGGCAGAGGGGGTGGAGCAGCAAGAGTGGGGTAATTGGCCATGTACAATTGGGGGAAAAAAAGGGGGAAAATCCGAAAAACAAAACAAAAAAGAGCTTTGCCTCAGGACTATCTCAAAGCTAAATCGCAGAATTTTTTTCCTGCACCTCGGGAGCCGTTAGCTTAATTTGAGAAGATATGACGAGAGCACATTTTGAAAGCCGAGGTTTCACTTTTAAAAATAATAAGTCATTACTTCCTTAGGAAAGGCCTTGCATGACACACATTAGGTTCAAAGTTCTAAGATCGGTGTCATGTTTCAAAATATCACACCAGAGCTTTCCACCGTTTAGTACAAGATGACTGTGCCGAGCATTTACGAGAATGTCTCACTGAGGGTCATGACAGCAGTTTGGGACGTCGGTATCGGGAAGGCTAGCAATGGGAATTATGATTCACAGCACTTAAACCCTCGAAAGTGCTTGGTCACGGCGTTCATACTGACAAATACAGCCGTCTGACCTCCTGGGAGAAATAGGCCAGCATTCACGACAACAACCTGAGTAAGGACTGTGGTGATATAAGCCGCAGGATGCTTTATACATTTTCATTAGCCTGGCAATGCTCAGTGCATTTTGCTTTGTCTTGCTGCACCATTTGTATCTTGGAAAGCAGACGATTCAAATGGGCCAGGCACATTTTCAGCCTGAGATAGTTTTAACAGTAATACAAGATAAGATGTCTTTGTGTTACATGTTCCGGCGCTTTGCGGAAATAATCGAGAGCTGTAGAGAAACAACATGCAAATACCAGAAACACCCATGGGGGGATTTTTTTTTTTTTTTGCTGCTGTTGTTGTTTTCCGTTTACAGCAACTTACCTGCCTCATTTCTTTGTAGCTGTGATGTTTAAAATCTAAGTTGTCTGTGGTTGTGACTTCATTCCGTCTGTGGTAATAATTATTTGGATCTGCATTGAATCAGAAAACACTGGGAGTTGATATCAGTGATGTCCTGAGATCAAACTGGAATACTGAATATTGATATTGATTTTATTTTTAAACTGATGCCAACAGCAGTCATCAATCCTTGCTTGCTATTAAGGGGTAGGCTCTTTTCTCAAATCAAGTCACTAACAAATTGGACAATTGCAATTAGATTTCAAGAGAGCTCATAAACATAGGCCGCATTTAGTCATTCTAGGAATCGAATGCGTACCCTGGCATGTGGAAAAAGTCTATTTTGGTAACAGGAACACATCATGTGTCTGCTTTGGAGGTCCATACAAACCCGTCACCTGGCATAGGACAGCCAAGGATCTCCACTCTCATACAGATACTGCCGCTGTTGAACCAAGAACGAGGGTTAACTCGAATGTACCGGGCCACCACTGGTACCGGGAATAGGTTCCGGACCGGGATCTCCTTCTCTCTGTTCCCAGTAAAGATCTACTGAGGCAAAGACATTCATACTGACCTTGAATAAGCAGTTAAAAATTACCTCCATTATTTATTAGTATTATTAATAGTAAAAGATGTAATATCTTGATGAGATTAGTCGCAACCTCTGTACCACACAAACAAACACAGACATACATTCACACTTTTACATACATAGAGTTTGTGCAAGCAAACAGGTAAGCCTTTTCCAAGCCCAAACACACCGTGTTCTTGGACCTCTACAACACATTTGAATGCTTTAACTGTGATGCCAACCTGATTTTCAGCTATTGCCTGCAAAATTTGCCATTTTAAAATATCAAAATTGCAGTTTGGCATTTTACACAAAAGCACCAGAGTGGGTAAAAGGGAGCTTTTTAGCCGAAACGTATTTGAGGGGATACAATTATACTGAAAGTCCAATGGTGATTTCAGCCGCTGGGGGGGGGGGGGGAACAAAGTTGGGGTTTTCAACAAAAATATATTAAACAGGCACAGTTTAAAGCAAAAATCCTGAAGATTGTCATTTTTATTTAACTTACTGACACTATGGTAAACAGTGGTGTTTGAGCACACTGAGACCCACTCAAAATTACACTAAGTCACCATTGCTTTTGTGTCAACACCTTCCTAACCACCAAACAAAAAGCATCGCTGAATCAGGCTCGAGCTATCAATGATGTCTGTTGCTGACGGTCTCCTACGAACTTGTTCTGCCATACCTGCTAGCGCTATTGTTTGACTCAAAAACCTTGCTTTTGCTATAGACTCACTGCTGTCAGCCCCAATCTTCTACAGTTGGCTGCTAGGTGAAGGCGTACAGTAAAATTATATGCATCATATAATTTGTCCTGGGAAGTCAGTAACCATTATGATGAGCAACTACAGGTGTCTATGATTTGGACAGTTGTGGATTAGCTCTTGTCTTGGATATGCCAGTGATAAATTGTACTGGAAAAGACATTTGTTTGCATGTAAATCCTCAAGATTCCATCCATCCATTATCCACGCCACTTATCCCAATTGTGGTTGCGGGATGCTGGAGTCTATCCCAGCAGTCATTGGGCAGCAGGCGGAGAAACACCCTGGACAGGCCACCAGTCCATCACAAGGCCGACACATTCACACCTAGGGACAATGTAGTACGGCCGATTCACCTGACCTACATGTCTTTGGACTGTGGGAGAAAGCCGGAGCACCAGGAGGAAACCCACGCAGACACAGGGAGAACATGCAAACTCCACACAGGATGACCCGGGATGACCCCCAAGGTTGGACAACCCCGGGGTTCGAACCCAGGACCTTCTTGCTGTGAGGCGACCGCGGTAACCACTGCACCACCATGCTGCTCATCCTTAAGATTGTCCCATTGAAATAAGATTGTAACTTTGAAACGAGTGAATTTTAGTGTGACTATAGTTAGCCTGCCCAAGTAATGTGAAAAGGTTAATGTAGTCTGTGTGTTTATGCATGCTTAATAATCCAGGTAAGAAAATCAAAGAAAGTTGAATCAGTTCATCTGGACACAACACGTTCCTGTCAATAAATGTTGTGTCTGGATGAACTGATTCAACTTTCTTTGATATTATAGTCTGTATTCTTGAAGAACACTCAAGAGAGGAATATAATATTGATAAATCTGCTTGTGTTGCATTCTTTTTCAATGCACACAGAGCCAAGTGCCCAATGAGAGAGTAGCCAGTGCTTTGAAAATTATCCATGATGAGGTTCCCATCTGTTTGAGGATCATCAATATTTACTATTGCCTCTCAGCTCATTAAGCTTGCAAATAAGCTCGAGGCTTAAATCTTCCTTTGTAATTACCTAGAAATGAGAATTCCTTCTAGCCAAACAATCCACAACAGGCGAAACAAGTTTTCTTTTACACAGCTTGTAAAATGTGATAAAGAATGATAGCAGTTAAACCAGAGAGGATTTGTCCCACTCTTAAAATAATTGCCTTCACTGAAGATATACACGAGGCTTCACCTCCACTAAATCCTGCCTGCCGTTTATCCTCATGCCGATTACTCACCAAGTCCTGCGAGCCGTTTTTCAGCGTTATCCAGGTGTGACTGTCGTTGCTCACCAGCACTTTGTATGAGGTCACCCAATCGCTCCTGGTAACATTATGAGAATGTCAAGAGGCAGAAGGGGGAAGAAGAAGAGAAATACCGTGTCATGCTGAATCCGGTGCAGATGGAGCACTGAGATGACTGGGAGGATGCTGCTTGGCACACATCCAGACAAGTACATTTCCCAACAGATCAATGTTAGTTTATAAATAGTCTGGGAGGTCAAAGTATGCCATTCATATCAGTAGTACCCATCGAGCCCGTGTTATCTAACGTTTCAGAATGGGAAGAAAGAGGATGTATGTCTTCCAGATGGTTTGGGTTTAGTGGAGTCTTTGTAATAACAGTGAGCTATTGAAGTATGGAAAGAGGATTTCACCTGACAAATGCAATGCTGGGTGTACGTTAGTATGCTGGCAAAATGTGACAATTTGTATTTGACCAAATCGGCAAAGTAAAGTTATTAAAATTGAAAGTCATGCCGCAGAACAGCGATGCTCTTCTGATTGAAGATAAGCATACATTTTTAAGATATAACTTTCACTTATTCATGTGCTATATAAAAGAAACACCAACATCCAATTATCCATCCTCTCAGTGTGTTGGAAGACATGGTTCTTAAAATCTATTGCCTCTTGCTCACAGTAGTAAAGACGGTAAGACATGTAGAACCCATATAAAGCATGTAGTGATGTGAGGCACCAGAACAGACCACCGTCTTTCATGTTCATAATTGGACCGCAGATGGAAGGATTTTATTGATGCCACCATCCATCACGAAAATCGCAGTTCTACCTGAGCACAGTTTGGCAGGGCCTTGTGTGCGCCTCTGGATGAAGACATCACAGCCGAGCCGGCCCAGTCAGGGAGAGAGTCTGCTAAAAATTCCCAGTCCTGTTAATTAAAGGACTGTTATGATCAGACCCCCACCCCCACCCCAATGCCGCGCTGGTAGCACAGACAGCTAGCAGCCCTACAACACGGCTAATTGCAGAGAAGTTCTGCCTCAATCCGCCCAGGCCTCATCGTCTCCTGCACCCTGAGATCATGTCAGACTCGGTGGGAAATTGCAAACACAGCCTGATAAAGGAACTCCCCCATCTCTGCAACTACACAGCGGTTTCCAGAAGTCTTGGCGGCTCCATTTCTAATTAAGAAGCCCAAAGGCCAGAAGAAGTCAAAAGTTATTATAGAGCAGACTTGGAGTGCATGTTGATTGTAAGGGAAAATGTGATCATCAGCAGAAATGAAATGGTCTTCTCTATGAATGGGAGGCTTTGTTCTGTAGTGTCCTTCTTTTCTTGTACATGGCACCTCCAAAACACGCTCTGTTTCCTAATGACTCTTGCATAGATGTCTGATTTGTGCTAATCATTTCCAGCGAAGTGTGCTACAATCCATCTGGATTTATATAAAGAAGTGGTGATTAAATCTAAAGTGAAGAGTTAAAACTGGAACGCCTCTGAAGTTACCAGCAAATGTTACTGCGGAGTCACGATGATTGCTCGCAATGTTGTAGCGCTATTATCGGTATCTCCCTGTCACATAATAAGTGCTGAGTGTGGGTGGAATAATTAAAGGAGAAAAGGATTGTCACGAGTGCTCCTTTTCGCCGGAAAAAGGTGCACACATAATCCTTTGTTCACACAATTGGCTTCATGGGTGCACCTTGAATAGTGATTATGTGCGTATGCCAGCATATGTATGTTGGATTTGCATAGTAGTGAAGGTGCAACTATATGGCCACCATAACATCCTATACATTTAGCTGTCCGTTAAGATGATGAACGTAGGTTTTGTTCTCCACAAAATGATAACTCAATAAAAGCTATAAAAAAAACATCTACCAAAATTTTTAAAAAAAAATCTATAGTAAGTGCGTCAAGTTAGTTGGAGTGAAGATGAAGCCCGGCAGTTAGTCTCTGGAAGCCGAACACAAGAGATGCTGTGAAAACTTGATGGTGCCGTTATTCAGTCCTTAACAAGCTTCAGGGGTCAGACTCAGCGTAGCAGATCTGGATGACTCATCCCAAATGATAGTCAGCAAGTATTACTTTCTATGATACACTTTACAATATGATATTGACAAAAATAATAATGAGAAGATGCTGTGTGACCTTTTTTTTTTTTTTTTTTTACTTTTCACTTAGATGCGATGAATAAGCTTACGGTGTGGTAAATATTTCCCCCCCGGTGTTTTGTTTGTTTGTTTTTCATATATTTATGTATTATCCCAGCACCTTTAATGAGAGATGGAACCTGGCTGCACCCGTCCCATCAATCAAACTCATAAATTCAAAATCCTTATGTGTGGATATTAAACATTATTTATGACAACATCAGAACTAGGGACTGTTAACACCATGATGCTGCGACACAACAGCCTTACTTATAAGCTGGTTTCAAAGTTGCTTTAATGTTCAGCCATCGGTGATTCATTGCCCTGTCTGTAGGGGGTTCCTACTCACGACCAGAGGGAGCTCCTGCCTTGTGTGATGACCCCCGTAAACTTGGTCAGCCTCCTTGCGTCCACCTCGAACCATTGCAGCGGGTCATTTCTTCCAGCGCACCAGCCGCCATCATAGAGGTCATCCTCATAGAGGCCCGCCTGGCAGGGGGAGGCAGCAGCTTAGAAGCAAATATTTTACTAACATAGCAAATGGACTGCATTTTATATAGCACTCCCCCCCCCCCACTTTTTTTCTCCCCAACTGTACCTGGACAATCACCCTGCTCTCTGAGCCATCCCGGTCGCTGCTCCACCCCCTCTGCCGAGCTGGGGAGGGCTGCAGACTACCACATGCCTCCTCCAATACATGTGGAGTCGCCAGCCACTTTTCACCTGACAGTGAGGCGTTTTGCCAGGGGGACGTAGCACATGGGAGGATCACGCTATTCCTCCTAGTTACCCCGACCCTGATCAGGCACCCCGACCGACCAGAGGACGCACTAGTGCAGCAACCAGGAAACATACCCACATCCGCCTTCCCACCCGCAGACACGGCCAATTTTGTCTGTAGGGAGGTCCGCCCAAGCTGGAGGTAACACGGGGATTCGAACCGGTGATCCCCGTGTTGGTAGGCAATGGATTAGACCACCACGCCACCCGGACGCCCAGAAGCAAATATCTTATTAATATGGCAAATGGACTGCATTTTATATAGCACTTTTCTAGCTGCAACAGCCACTGAAAGCGCTTTACAATGAGTTTATGCCTCACATTCACCCAGACACACTCGCACACCGATTGCGGCGTCAACCATGCATGGTAACAACTAGCTTATTGGGAGCAGTTAAGGGTTAGGGGTCTTGCTCAAGGACACCTCAACATTTTTGCCAGGAGAAGCCGAGGATCGAACCAGCAATCCTCCAGTTACCAGAGGACCTGCTGTTACTACTGAGTCACTGCTGCCCCAGTACGTGCACAAGTCATCTGGAAACTTGTGTCGTTAAGCTAACTTGGCTGTAATGCTGCCAGCTTATCTTATACGCCCGTCTGCGGTCACAGTGGCGCTAACTGATACCATTGTATAGCCAGTTGGCAATGGCAGCGGCATATTCAGCAAGCCTTACATCATGACAAGCAAATAAAGCCAATAGATGATTCAATTGGTTCTGCTTAATGTATGCTAGACTGTCTAACCAAACTTGGTAGTGTATGAACAGAAGTCAACTGTATACCCTGAACGACTATGATATCTTTCCCCCTAAAAAGTTCCCTCTCTGTTTCTATCTATAAAAAGGACCACGCACGGTGGAGTGGTTTCCCATGGAAATGGCTAAAAAATCGTGTCTTGTGCATACCCGTATATTGTCATGGGTAAAACCCACGCTTCTCGGCTTGATCGCACCAGTTGTGACAGGGAGTGTAAAGGGCAAATCGAAGCCAATCAGGCTGAGTTATTGGACTGAATACAAGCCAAATGTGTGAGAGAAGGCAGAGTGCTGAAAACGTTAACAGCATTTCATTCCAGCTGACAGCATTTCTGATTTTTCTCCAGCGTTTTGAGCACAAATTTAGTTCGAGACATTTTTTTAGATAGAAACCATTTTCTTGACACATACTGGGCACTGGCTAGTAACCACTCAGTGCATTAACCCAACTGTAATCTGTTAAATGCGACTCTAACCACAAAGCCAGAACGACTCAGCATACAGCGATGATGAACTGGGCTTGTTGGCTCGGAGCTCAGTGTATTGACACTCAGAATGTGCTGACGGGCTAAATTGATCAACTTCCCCAATCCAAATTCACATCATGGCAGCATGTGTTCTGGTTGTACAACCGTTCGCATTGTAATCACAGTTGTCAAGCTCCTTTGAATTTTGCCCCTCTCATTACGCCTTTTACGCAGAGCACCTAATCACTAAAAAAGACCTGCATTTAATTACTGGCACCGACACACTTACACTCTATCACCACAAACGAGTCATAATAAGTATGCCACATTTGCTTGATTGAAGTTGAGGAGGGAAATTATAAACCCCTAAGGTGTGAAACTTTTGCACTTCAAAGTGTCAAGTGCTCTACAAGGAAAATTGGATCCTTGGAAAGCCGGCTGAATGCCAGGAAGCAACAATTCACTTGTGGTGGTCCGACCCTCCCACCGCATTTATGACACCCAAAAAAGCATCTTCCAGGTTTACTGTTAATTGGCCTTGAGAAGAAAAACGTGTGATTTTGGATATGTGATGGGATATTAAATAATATATGCAAGGGGGTTTTTAGCGATCGTCTGGTTTATGTGCATCAAGGAGTTTTGGTTTTTACGTCTTCATCATTCAAAGTCGCAAAAGGGAGTGAAATCCATCATCTCCAGCAGAGTTTTAGAATCCAAATGTAGAGCGTACAGGAGAGGAAATAAATCCTCGTCTCTGGCCTGATGAAACAGGGAACATCTGCTTTCATTGTGTTCCTTCACATTCCCAGATAATTTCTTTCAACATTGGATACCCTATCTCTGTCCTTCCAGGATCCCTAATGTGCATGCACATACCCGAGGGCACACACACACACACAGACGCACAAACACACTTGCGGGGAAAAAGCTCACATCCACACACGTGCACACAAACACACATACACACATGCACCAGATACACAAGAGGGTAAAAGTAAACACCAAACAACAAAGGCTTTGTTTTGTTGGGAACAGATAACGCCTTGCCTTCTTGAATGAATTAAGAGTGTGTGTGTGTGTGTGTGTGTGTGTGTGTGTGTGTGTGTGTGTGTGTGTGAGTGTGTGTGTGTGTGTGCGCGCGCACTTCATTAATTGTACGGTCTGATTCAGAGCGGCTCAGCTTGCAGAAGATGAAGCGGCTTGCAGAGCGTACTGACTCTCATATCCTCAAAGTGGAGCTTGCACTAACAGGAAATACCTCTTCTCCCAGATGCCAATCCCCTTTATTAGGTTCGGGGATGTGTCCCTGGTTTGATGGCAACAGTATTACTTTCTTTGTGGAGTTGGCTTTGGCCTATTAAAATACAAGCGCGATAAAGTCATCCATATTTAAATGAATTTTTTGACCAAAACATTTGATCGCGGTTTAAAATCGTTCCATGAAGTCATCAAATTTGATCACCCAGGGCCTGTGCTATGATTGTTTGAATATTGATTTGAAACTCGAATCCTGTTATATAATCTGTTAATCACGTTCCTTTTCTTCCTGCCCTCTTTACTCGTTTCTCTTTTCTGTTTGTTCCCTGTGTGGAGAATGTGAGTCCTGTTATCTGATTTGAAACGGCAAAGCAGGGAACCGAAGTTTTCAGTGAAATGTGACATTGCCCAGAGTGCAATCGCTTGCTTCGATCTTCCCGGCCTGGCTAGCCTCAGATAAACCGTAACCCCCGGCTGAGCCCCGCTGTCCTACCTGGATGTTGAGACGACCTCTGTGCGCTCCGAGTCCGTAGCGTTTCGTGGTGGAAGCGTGAAGCTGGAAGTCATCAATCTTCAGCGTCTCCAGCCCCATCGGAGGACAAGCTACTGTAGAGGAGAATGACAAATTGGCTTTTGATACTCGGATGAGGGTTATTTCATATATCATCTGTCGGCACGTACCAGAGCATTTCCTTTTGTGCAGTGTACCCCGCGAGTCAGAGACCACACAGCTTTTATTAACTTGAATCCACAGTGATGAATAATGCAGACGCTTGCTTTCAAACTGTGAATGGCTGATGAGACTATCAATAAAAACACCACCTGTTACAGTGAGCCTCTGCAAAAACTGCTGCTGTGGACAGACACACACACACACACATACACATAGATAGATAGATAGATAGATAGATAGATAGATAGATAGATAGATAGATAGATAGATAGATAGATAGATAGATAGACAGATAGATAAAGAGACAGACAGACAAACAGATAGCTAGATAGACAGACAGACAAATAGATTAGATAGATAGAAAGACAGACAGACAGACAGATAGATAGATAAAGAGACAGATAGACAATTAGATTAGATAGATAGAAAGACAGACAGACAGACAAACAGATAGCTAGATAGACAGACAAATAGATTAGATGGACAGACAGACAGACAGACAGACAGACAGACAGATAGATAGATAGATAGATAGATAGATAGATAGATAGATAGATAGATAGATAGATAGATAGATAGATAGATATCAGTGACGATGTCCCTTGACACTTCTCGTGAAGTCGCGAACTGTGTGAAATCAGGGAGGGAAATTACTGGTTTGTTCTCCTCTGTAGCTTGGCACTCGCCCACGTAACAATAGCCTTAAAACGACAGAAATAGACTGGAAGAGGCGCCAGGTGAACCTGCCTCCGGTTTAACACACGCTTAAATAGGTGAGCAACCCAGTTTTTTTCCAACACCCGGAAACTCGAAACACAAAAGGCGCGAGGCGTGCCCGTGTGAAAGGAATGGAAATGTGTGACAAAGGCTTTCTTGCCGTGAATTTTAAAATGTGTCAGTGTGATTAATGAGTATGTTTCGTATTGATGCTTCCCTCTGAAAACCCAATATGCACACCTGTCACACCTCTCAAAAGTGAAGTCTGTGAATGCATGATGGTCGCTCTACAGCAAGTTTAAAGGACTATATTTATGTCGGAACTTGGTTAAAAGGCTGTTTGCAAAAACAAAAAACAAGAGTAAATAGTACTCCCTACAACAAGGAGCCCTTAAAGAGACGGTATCCAAGTCAGCTACAGCATGACGGACTGTCCTTATTATCTGGCTGGGTGGGTTCAGTGTGGGTTTCTGTTCAGTCACATGGAAACGCCAGTCAGCCGCTCAGCCCAAGCACACAGCGAAAACGACCAGTAGGCCTAAATCCAACCGTTCACACCGAGGCTCCAGCAAAGAGGTCGGCCCTGGTTGAAGCTACTACTGCATTAGAAAAATACAGGCTTTGATGGGCATCCAGGTGGTGTAGCGGTCTATTCCATTGCCTACCAACACGGGGATCGGCGGTACGAATCCCTGTGTTACCTACAGCTTGGTCGGTTGTGGGAAGCTGGATGTGGGGATGTGTCTTGGTCACTGCACTAGTGCCTCCTCTGGTCCTAGGGGGTGCCTGTTCAGGGGGGAGGGGGAACTGGGGGGGATTAGCATGATCCTCCCACATGCTACATCCCCCTGGCGAAACTCCTCACTGTCAGGTGTCTGTGAATGTTCTCATTCATCCAGGTCATGGTTATCCAAAGGAGTTGAATCAAGTGCAACTGGAGTTGGTATATATCCATGAAGACGTTTCGCCTCTCATCCAAGAGGCTTCCTCAGTTCGTGCCTTTCTGACTAGACCAAGCTAGTCTGACTGGCTGGTGATGAGACTCAGAATTTATCCTCTAGGAGTCGTTGTCAGAGCTATTGATATCTATGGCTCTGTTAGTGACGGGCGTTGGTAAACATCGGATCACAAAGAGCCACGCACCCTGAACGTCTCTGTCTTAGCTGGGGCGGGGGGGGGGATTTCTGTGTTACTAACCAGCATGTGTGCTACAGTCTGCGATACATTGCATCAGTGCATCACGACTTGCAGAGAAGAAACCAAGCAAGGCCATTCTTTCAAAGATGTCGATCAAGTGAAGTGACGTTTTTCAAAAGCTCCAAAACCCACGCGGTGTGTCCGTGCATACCCTGTATGGCGCCTTATTCAAAGGCGGTTTAAAACAAACAGCTCTTGCTTCACCACGGTGGAGCCGAAGTTGGTAAACAAGCCAGGAGCAAGTTCACCAGTGTGACCAATTAGTACAGCATTTACGGTAACACTAGACAGCAATGAAACACACGTGTTGCTGCTCCACATGTGACCCGGAGCTCCAGAACCTACAGCACATGTTTGTATAGCAAAACTCACTTGGACGGAAAGACACTGCTGCAGACGGGCCTCAGACACAAGGATCACAGCTTGTTTGGGTCAAACTGGTACTCCCAGCAGGATGAACGACCGAGGTTAAACTGAAATGAATAAAGCGGTGCATGACGCCCTATTGAGCATGCATCCTCATCACCGTCTGTGTGTAGTCCTCCACGGCACAAACTTTGACTAGGATGAAGAATACGATGCAAAAACAAAAGGAGCTCCGCTCCCACCGAGGGTTAACATCCCGTCAGGTGTGTGTGTGTGTGTGTGTGTGTGTGTGTGTGTGTGTGTGTGTGTGTGTGTGTGTGTGTGTGTGTGTGTGTGTGGTGTGCGTCAGGAGTTTTTCCATTCACCCCTGTTGATGCAGTATGAAATACTGTCGGCCTACAATTTGTTCCGTCCTCATCGTTTACGTAACGTGAGCCTCGAATAATGATAATGATTATTTGAAAGACAGCTTTGCTTATTACCATTATTATTATTATCATTACAGTTATTATCGCCCTCCTCTATTTGGAAAGCAGGGAGGAGAAAAGGCAAATGGAGACACTACCTCTGGACCAGTTAGAGAAACACCAAGTCAAGGAAAGTAAGGGTAACCTTTAGGAATTATGGATGACTTCCTGTGTGCCCACACAGCTGGAAAAGGAGGCGTGTGATTCATCCTCTTGAATGACTTATTTGCAGTCTCTCTACCAGGCGGCTGCATGTCAAAGGTCTGTTTATGAGACTCGGTAAACTTCCTGATTTTTGCTCGTCCGCTGAGCCAGGCCGTGGTTAACTCAACGGCACTTTGTCAATTTATTCCACCGGAGGAGAGTCTCAGCGCACACGCGACCAGCTATTGGTGTACGCACGGGCGTGATCACCACAAAAAGCGGTGCGAGTTTACAGGAATAAACGAGGAAGCTGGTGAAACATCCCTTTAATCAAACGGCGAAAATCCCCGCTGTGCCTAAATGCATCGTTTCATGCGGTCCCCTGCGTTTTGCCAAAGCGCTCATGTGGCAGTTCATTTGACGCCCTGCCCCGGTTTCGGGCTCCAACAATGGCAAATAAACTGAGGAACATTTGGAGGCTCTGAAATGTTAAATTGTTGAATAAACAGTATTGAAGGAAAATAATAAAGGAACCCAGACCAATTTTACTTGCCTTTTTTTAAAATTATTATTACTTCCTTTAGGATATTCAGCACAAGACCGGAGCCCCGAAGTCCGAGTCCAGATAAAACAGTTGCTTTAAACAAACCTTACAATTCAGAAAAACAGGCCGGTGCTCAGCCAGATATTCAGCCGCGGAGCTGTAACGTGGGATGTGGGGCCCTTGGAGAGCCTCACTGTGTGCTGGGTTCCTCCATAACTTCACAGCTGTGCCAGGCATGGGAGCGTGCACTTCCAATTTTCCAACATGTTAGAAACATATTGCAATCCAACTTTTTTTTCGCTCACCAGCTCCCATCAAATTATTGTGGCCGACGTCCAGCGCTATCGCTTTTTCTACCTGTCACGGGGCCTTTCTTTACGACACTTTGCACATAAATTCACCATTTTCCTACACATGCATTTTTACCCTCTTGCACTGCGGCATGCATTACTTTCTTCTTTTTTTTTTGCACTTTGCAAGATGTGGTGAAACTGACGAAGCGTAAATAAAGGAAATAACCATGTACCAGTTCAATTACAGCACTGGAAAGTTTGGCATGGGGAGGCAGGCTTTGTGCCCCAAATCAATTCTTGGAGCAAATTGTGAGGATGGACGAAGTTAAAAAGAGACTGTAAGAGAGAGAAAGCCATGAAGTCCACTAAAGAGAGCATGGCATCGGTTTAGCAACACGATGTCGACCAAGGCAGTGAAACACAAAGTCTCGCCGGCGGAGAGGACAGCCGTTGCCTCTGAGCGCGTTGTCTTTATTTGCCAGATTTTTTTTTTCCCTCCCGGGGAAAATAAGCCCTGTTGAACAGCTCTCGTTTCCAAAACATTTGTCATTTCTGAGAGCCCGTGTTTGTTTCTGGGATCCTAGCTGCCCCGCGAAGGCACACAAAACGGCTACTGCACATCAGGAGGAGGACGCGTCAAATGAAAGTTGATGAGATCATGAATTTCCCAGGCGTTGGGATGGTGTCATTCATCCTTCACTCACCCTCTTTTGCAGAGCTGTATTTGCCATCGCCCTCCAGGCTGCTGTTTGGGGTTTTCAGGACACTCTTCTTGTTCTTCTCGGCCTTTTTGTTGTCTGTTTTTTTTTTTTTTTTTTTTTTTTTGCAGAAGGGAAGAAAGCATTAATGTATAACACCTCCCAATACTTTTGCTAGATTTGCTCTGTGCTCTGATCCTGTGTGTGTGTGTGTGTGTGTGTGTGTGTGTGTGTGTGTGTGTGTGTGTGTGTGTGTGTGTGTGTGTCTGTGTGTGTGTGTCTGTGTGTGTGTGTCTGTGTGTGTGTGTCTGTGTGTGTGTGTCTGTGTGTGTGTGTGTCCATGCATCTCCCTTCCCTTGATATTCCATGCTTGAATCAAAGATATGGATTCCAGTTCATACTCTCGCATGTGCGACGGTGGCCAGCAGTAATAGCATTAAGACGGCATAATGTGATTTCCCCCATTGAATCGAGGACCTGAAGGTCCAGAGCCACCCTGAAAATATCCGCTATGAGCCGAGGAGGTGTAGGCTGGATGGCAGGGGTTACTGACAGTTCCCTGAGGAGCTAACGATGGAGGGGAGGGGGGGGTGGTTGCACTTTTTATTTGACTGAGTGTCAGGCCAGGACAGGCCCCACGTGGTATCCATCTATCGTACATCTGAAAGTCCTTATCCTCAGTTCATTGCGGGTCCGAGTTAAATCCTCAACAACGCTCCGAGCTGCAAATGATTTATAATAATGGAGTTATAATGGCGCAATCAAGCGGTGAGACCCTCTGCGTGGCACGGTTTGGCTGCTTACGGTGGTTGCTTGGCTGGTTACGTGTTGCCAGGCTTTGGTATTGCCAGCACGTAATTTACTTTACCTGGCTTTAACTGAAGCTATAAATACCTCGCCTCGGCAGATTCATAAAGATAAGCCCCCCCCCCCCTGTAATTCCGAATTTTTTTTCCTCACGGGGAATAAATCGCACCTTATCTTATCCTACACAGGCCTACAAGGGACATCGAATCAATCCGCGCTGGGTGGACGTGCAGCACAACTAACCGCTATCTGGACAGGGGGAAATATTGGCTTCGGTAGCGTTTTGTGAGTGTCGTATTCCAGCCCCCCGTCCCACCTGCTGCAGGTATCCCTGCTGGGACATGTGAAGCGAGGATGCCTGAACCATTAAGTCACTGTCGAGACAGCTGCTGCAAATCACCTGCCGCTGCGAAGACCGCGGACCAGAATAGCTTCATGCCTGTTACTGTCCTAATATCACCTGGCGTGCTTTACACACACATGCATGCCGACCACTGCATGTGCGTGCTGGTAGCGCCATAGAGAGGACGTGGAGCTGCAATAAACTCGTGCATGCATGTGTGTGTGGACTACAAAGGGTTCAGGCACAGCCTTGCTGCTTTTTTGCAGAACGCTGCTCCCACACGTATGAGCCCTGATCCAGCCTTTACCTCCGCCATACTTAAGGCTGTAAATACTGGCATTTGTGCAGAACAGACGCATAGAAACCTGGCTCTGACCCGCGTGCACGGAGGTTGCTTGAGAATTACCGTTCTTTTTCTCAACACATCCATTACTATGCGAATTGAATTCAGCTGCTTGTGCTTTAGTCCTGGAGGACTGTGTCTGAGCCCCAAATTTTCCGACTTAAACTCGTGGAGGCGGGGGGGGGGGGCACCCAGGACACGTTAAGTTGATTCCGGGTGTGACTTTCACTCATCGTTTTGCTGTGTCTGCTTCACGATGTGCTCCAGATTACACTTGAAAGTGCTCAACCGGTGCCAGACTAGGAACAATCCCAAAGCCTGACGGCGTGTTCTGATCGACACACTGAACATTTGAACCGAAAGTATTTACTGTAAATGTTTTCCTGTGCGACCGTCACTTCACAGCTGGGAAGAATAACGCACTGACGTGCATTTTTTTAAGGCTTTCGATACTTCCACTGAAAGTTCACCTTGAAATTGACCTTGAGTTTGAGTATATTCAGGAAAGGCACAAGGTTTAGGCATGCACTGTCATCTAGCGGTGATATGGTCTGAAAGGATGATTTCGGAAGATTGGTTGTTTGAGAAGTTGAGATCTCAAGTGAGCGGCCATTAGATTGTGCACCATCAAAATGTGCTGTTTGCCCAGCTTCTCTGCCATGACCAGCACAGACAAAACTTCTGCAGACCTTCAACTTTCAGCAAGTAAAATACTTTTTCTTTTTTTTTTCTAGAGGCAGATTAACTTTTTGAATGCAGTAATCATTTTTTTACAACCCTACATGTGGATTGCCCTTTGCACCAGTAAAATTATTTACTGGACAATTTGTGGCAGACCAGGACTGTTTTTTTACGACGCCCGAGTGACTGAGGAGTTATGACTGACATTGCAGGAAAATCAGCATTTTTCTCAAGTCGTCTTTCTGAGAGGCGGGAGCGCTTTTTACCTGATTTAGCCTCAGCTGGGGTTTTATCTGTCTGCCGGCTGTTGTCTGTCTTGGCCTTGGGCACTTTCTTTGCAGGGTTCTGGCTCAGATGCCCCTGTCTGTCAGATATAGAGGCCGCGGGTTCCTCTGCTCCCTGGACCCGGTTGTACTGTTCTCTGGTCAGCAGCTCCTGCATGTAGTAATCCTCATCCTCGGCGGCGTATCCGTGGCCGAGGTCCACGAGCGGCGCGAGGAGTCCCAGCACAGCCAGGAGGGTGAGCGGGCTGAGGCGCCGTCTCCTCATGATGACCCCTAGGATCATCTCCAGCTCAGAGTCGTGCGATGCCGTCCGCGGAGGAGCCTGCTGCCACTGTCAGGCTGAGTCCCATCAAAAGTCAACCCCCCCTCCCTCTCTCTCTCCCTTTCTCTCTCTCTCTTGCTCTCTCTCTCTCTCTCTCTTTTGCTCTGTCGCTCTCTCTTTCTCTCGCTCCCTTCCTACTCTGGTACGAGGAGTTCACAAAGTTTCTCAGCGTGCTCCAAGTCACTGACGAAAGCAGCGGAGCCAGAGGGTCCATGGACGCCTCTGCCTGGGAAAAATGCAGGGAGGGAGGGAGGGAGGGAGAGACACGGAAAGCCAGAGACAGGGGAACGGATACAGATAGGACGAGAGACAGACAGTGGTTTTCTTCTTTGGATGTGGGCAGGTGGCTTGAGCTCATAGAGAAAATATTTTTTTTTGCCTTTTTGTGTGTGTGTGTGTGTGTGTATGTGTGTGTTTCAAACCAACATAGGCTGCAGATGGGATGGACGAGGCAGGGATTTAATTGGAGTGGGTAGAAGGGAGATAGGGACAATAAGCTCTCTGGGAAAATCATATTGACACTCTGCTTCACAGGATCTGCCGTCATCTGCATCCCCTCCCACTCTGTCCTGATCAGGGGTCCCTGGAATTGGGGGAAAGTTTACCTCTTTCCTGCGGGGCAACTGACCAGAGGGGTGCGACGGCTCTCAACCCGTTTGCCATTCAAAGTCACATCCAAGGCTTCTTTCATTTGTTCGTTATCTTTACAGATGGAACAAATGTGAGTGTGTTTTATCACGTTAGTAGTTGCAAACCAACTGGTGCAGAATACCAGCAGCCTAAACATTCGGCAGGAGAAATCTACCCATTTGCTCCATTTCTAAAAGTAAGGTTTATTATTAGCTGTGCAGCTACAGTAGCCTGTCAAGAGTGTGCTGTCACCTGCACTCGGAACATGATTAGCTTGGGTTTTTTGCTGCTCTCTGTACCTCCTCATTTACCGAGTGTGTGCTTGTTCGATGTTCAGACCTGTTTAGACCCAGCGGTAGTCTTCTCATTACTGAGTGGCTGAAGTAAAACAGAGCAGGTCGCTGTGCAGCATCCAAGCATGCAGCAATACAGGAGATGGAGTGACGTCCCGTGTGTCACAATTCATCAGATCAGTGTTGTCTGTTCCTCATAACCCCCCCTCATCCTTCTCTCTCTCTCTCTCTCTCTCTCTCTCTCTCTCTCTCTCTCTCTCTCTCTCTCTCCCTTTCTCTCTCTCTCTCTCTCTCTCTCTCTTCTCTCTCATACACCCATATGTGCCTAAAGCAGCACACTCTCAATCGAGCCTCATTTTCACAGGGTAACAATAACAAAGCACGAAGCCGCTGCTAAGTATTGCACACTGATATAACCATGGCTATGCCGCCACATTAAACTGTGGCCGCCCTGATTATGGCCACGCTTTATCCGATCTAAACAAGTACAAACTCGTTTATAAACTTTTGTCTCTCAACACAATACTTGTCACCAAAGGGGGGCCTCGTGGCGTTATTGCGGGCATCTCATTAGCGGGCTATCTCAAGTTATGTCATGTAAACGTCTGGCCTTGGGCTTCCAAGATTTAGGACGGGGGGGGGGGTTCCACGGAGCAATCACACGGCTAATAGCTGCAGCTCTTGACATTTCATCAACCTGGGGCAAAACAAAGTCAAGAAAATAATCCCGTCTCTGGCTTCGTACGGCAGGTTGGTGAGCTGCCCGGCCGACGCAATGAATGTGTACACAGAACAATTTAAACGTATTAACTCATAACGTGGATTTCACACGGAGGGCGCAGCGTGCAGGGGAAAGGGATTTGGCATTTCAACTAGGTCACTTTGCGAAAGGTCACATGGAAATTATTTTTACACCCACATGATTAACAGGCATCAGCCGCAGACAGGGCCTGAATGGAGGTTTAGGAGGCCGAAGCTATGTGGTAGGTGAGGGGACAGGTGAGCGGAGAGGAACTAGGGTCTGGGTGTGGGCGGACAGCTGAGGGCTAGAAGACTGCTCGGCTGGCGCTGTCCCTTGCCAACTGTACAGGCAGGCATTCACTGCTCGCCCACTCCTCCATTAGGCTGCATCCATGAGTTCCTCTCAGCTGAGCGAAACTGTCTGAGAGGAAGCAGGAGGAGGAGGCTGGGAGGGATGAGAGATGGAGGGGAGCCAAGAAGACTGGAGGATTTTGACACAGAGGCATTGAGACAAGATATATCCTCGCTCCCTGCACACCTTAAAATAACTACAACTCACACAGTGTCAGGGCTTCTTCCAAATGCATGACATACCAGTGTTGTCTCCAGAGAGAGGCTTTACTTTACTGGAGCAATTACATTACGAGGAATGCTCAGAGCATGCGAAAGCAGTATGGGAATTGCCAGCTTCTTCCTCCCTGCTTTCCGTCATTTTGCAAGTTGGAAATGTGACACATTTGTCTGCGTTTTGTGTAGTCATTTGAGCTCATTAGGCCATCCTCAGTATATTATGATCTTTAGTAGACTGCTTGTGGCATCAACAGGGTAACACATTAAAAAAAAAAATTCTCAAACTGGACAAAGGTGTCTGTGGCTTTGAGAAAATGTCGTGTGAATGCAGCATAAGGTCGCCATATGTTACACTGACACAGACGGACATTGTTTTTTTTTTTTTCTAAAAAGGCACGGTTTTCCTAATACGTGGCTGAGGATGGACTTGATTAACCTGGACTGGTAATATCATGGGTGGTAAAATACAAAGTGAGAAGCAGGGATTTAAAGCCGTCGCTTATCTAGCTGTGGAATCAGCCGACTTAGGGGAAGGATGGTGTGACTGCCTTAATACCTATCTTTCCTATTAAAGAACAAGAAGGGCAGCAGAGCAACAGCTCCTGCCTCCCTCCATAATCTCCCATAAAGGAGAAAATCCCCAGCTGACTTCTCTTTAATTCGGTGTCGGGGACCGAATTGACAGGTTGGAGCCTAAATGGCATTTTAAAACCCCTCGCTTTGCTTGATTCGCCACCTTATAATTGATCAAAAAAAGAAACAGCTATGATCTTGAAGGAACTGGCGAGATGGAGAGATGTTCAGCAGATTAGATAGATCACAGACTGGGAAACGGGGACGCTGAAATAGAGCACAGTTCTTGTTGTCTGAAATGTGCCGGAAGATAATATTCAAATCATGATACTTACGTATCAGCTGGTCATAGTTAGACAAGGTTTCCTCTGAAGTCCAAAATGTAGCTCAAGCTAAAAGTATGACAGATAAGTATGGGAACACATTATGACATGTCTCTGTGCCTGTGGAGCTCGAGACATAAAGTTAGACTCAATGTAAGCACAGAGCAATTAAAAAAAAAAAAGTCAATTTCATTGCTTTTTGTATGAGGAGCAAAACAGAGTAATTGCAACCACAACTCCCCCCTTACAAACAGTCCATGACAAATATACACACATAAATACGCCACTATACAATCACATGCACATGCACGTTTTGTGGTCACCCATCAAATTTGGCCTTGAACATTGTTCCTTCGAATATTTGATATATATATATGTGTGTGTGTGTGTGTGTGTGTGTGTGTGTGTGTGTGTGTGTGTGTGTGTGTGTGTGTGTGAATGTATGTATACATCCTGCCTCAGCAATGCAAAGTATTCAGCCTGCCTCAGCGATGCAAAGGCGCCACTGTCCAAAATCAGTAGAGACGAGAGGAATGCTCTCACGACTCCCAGTAAGGGCAAAAACATCATCATCCTTCCGGCAGACAAAGGCAGATGCACTGTTGTATTAAACCAGACAGACTATCATGAGAAAGTTATGACGTTACTTAGCAACATGAATACTTATGAGCCCCTGAAACGAGATCCAGGCGGTGGTTACAAGAAAAAGGTGATAGATTGTCTGAAGCTGTTAGAACAGGGCAATGCTATTGACAGAATTTTGTACCACACATTATACCCAGAGGAAGCTACACCTAGTCTGTATAGGTTACCTAAGATACATAAACAGGATGTGCCATTACAGCCTATTGTTAGTATGATTAACTCAGTGACCTATAACATCTCCAAGTTTCTTGCATCTAGTCTTAACCTTTTGGTAGGCAGTGATGAACATCACATTCAGAACACTATGGATTTTGTGGATAAGGTGAGGGACATCATTATGGAGGAGGATGAAGCAATGGTTTCTTATGATGTTAAATCTCTCTTCACGTGCGTTCCTGTTGATGAAGCAGTGGAGGTGGTCTGTATGAAATTACAGAAGGACCACCCTTAACACTGACCAAATGTGTCTGGTCCTGAAACTGTGTCTTCAGTCCACGTAGTTCACATACAGGGGGCAGTACTATAGGCAGAGGCATGGGTGTGCTATGGGTTCCCCAGTCACACCTATAGTGGCCAATCTCAGGATGTACCATATCTCAATGACCACATTAACTCTGTGGACAAATTGCAATTGGTTATGGGGGACATTTGATTGTTGATTGATTGATTGTTGTGTGGTAAACCAACACATACTGATCAGTACTTAAGGTTTGGCTCTCATCAGTCACTGGAGCACAAACTAGGAGTCATCAGGACGCTATAGCACCGAACTGACAGTGTCCTCACCGACACAGCGGCTGGGAAAGGGGAGAAATCCCACATTGTCCTGATCATGTTTTACCTTGTTCTGCGGAGCGGATCTGGCATTATGTCCTATATTTTTATTGTAGTTTGTTGTTGTATCTTGACTATGTACATTATTTTATCCTGTACAAGAAACCTTGTAACGTTGTTTAGAAAGGTGCGATATAAATAGTTTATTATTATTATTATTTATTAAACAGGCCCTGGTTAAGTGTGGTTATCCTAACTGGGCATTTGTCAAAGCCAGGAAGATGCCCAAACAGAGCACCAGCCGATCAGAGAGGACAACAGCTGTCTAAGCGTAAACCAGTGGTGATTCCGTATATGGCGGGATTGTCAGAAAAGTTGAGATGTGTATTTGTCTCAGTTGTTTTCAAACCCCAAAAAACGCTGCACCAAAACTGGTCCACCCCAAGGATCGGGTCCCCCAGCACAAACAGAGCAATATAGTGTACGCTGTTAAATGCCAGGAGGGCTGCCGTGACTTGCACATCGGGGAAACCAAACAGACGCTGGCCAAGAGAATGGCACAGCACAGGAGAGCTAACACGTCAGGCCAGGACTCCACAGTCTACACCCATCTACAGGCCAGTGGCCGCTCTTTCAATGATGAGGATGTGTACATCCTTGATAGGGAGGAACGCTGGTTTGAACAGGGAGTCAAAGAGGTGATCTATGTGAAGTGGGAACGACCATCCCTGAACGGGGAGGGGGGGGCTACAAGTACATCTGTGGCCATCTTACAATGCTCTGATTGCAAACATTCCCAAATCCTCTGTGAATAGTACGCATGGCCATTGAAACACTATGGTCACGCCTATTTGCATATGAAACTGATCGTTGGGTTTGGTCGTTATGCCACTGTGTTGTTTATAAGGGTGGGGATACCTGCACTCAGTTGAGACTGAAGAGGTCACTTAGATGAGCAATGAAATATTCCGCTCAATAAACGTGTCCAGATTAACTGATTCAGCTTTCTTTGACACTAAGGAAGGAGAGAAGGACTTGTGCGATTGGCTAGACAGAGGGACCGAGCTGGGAAGGATGTACAGCAGGTTAGGGCGATCAAGGATAGAGATGGAAATGTGCTGACGAGCGAGGAGAGTGTGTTGAGAAAGTGGAAGGAGTACTTTGAGGGGCTGATGAATGAAGAAAATGAGAGAGAGAAGGTTGGATGGTGTGGGGATAGTGAATCAGGAAGTGTGATGGATTAACAAGGAGGAGGTGAGGGCAGCTATGTAGAGGACAAACAGTGGAAAGGCAGTTGGTCCTGATGGCTTACCTGTGGAGGCATGGAGATGTTTAGCAGAGATGACAGTGGAGTTTTTAACTAGATTGTTTGACACAATCTTGGAAAGTGAGAGGATGCCTGAGGAGTGGAGAAGAAGCATACTGTTACTGATTTTCAAGAATAAGGGTGATATGCAGACCTGTAGCAACTACAGAGGTATAAAGTTGATCAGCCACAGCATGAAGATATGGGAAAGAGTAATAGAAGCTAGGATAAGAGGAGAGGTGATGATCAGCGAGCAGCAGTATGGTTTCATGTCACAAAAGAGCACTACAGATGTGATGTTTACTTTAAGAATGTTGATGGAGAAGTATAGAGAAGGCCAGAAGGTCTTTCTGACCTTCTCTATTGTGTCTTTATGGATTTAGAAAAAGCATATGACAGGATGCCGAGAGAGGAAGTGTGGTATTGTATGACGAAGTTGGGAGTGGCAGAGAAGTAACACTTTGTAACTGCTTTTTTGAAAAGCACTATATAAATAAAGTTTGCTAAAGTTATTTAAATATTTATGCCCCACCAATACATCCTCCTAATTTCCATACTAAAGTCTTCTTTCTCCCTGTTTTCAGACTGGATTATGGACTCCTCCGTGATTGCAGGCATTTTAACTGCTGTCTCAATGGTCGCATGGATAAATCGCATATAGGGTCATAATCTAATGTGGGAATTAATCAGTCTTTTTAAGCTGCTATAGAGACTTAAAGACTTAGGTTTCATTGACACATGGGGGACCCTCCATCCTACAGACAATACACTTTCTATTCTAAGGTCCACAAATCCTCCTTAAGGATTGATTATTACTTTATACCTGAACGTGCCCTCAAAAAAGTTATCTCATCCTGAATTGGTAAAATTGTTATTTCAGATCATTCCCCATTGTTTTTGGTTATGTCTAGTAAAGAACAGCAACCTTCAGGACAGTGGTGGTTAAAATGTTCTTTTCTTAAATCCCTGATTTCATCCAATATTTTACAGAGTCGTTTAAGGTCTTTATGACTGAGAATGATAGTCCAGCTGTTTCTCCTAATGTGCTATGAGGGACTGCTAAGGCTGTTTCCCCTGCTATTGTGATATCTTTTTCTGCTTGTCTAAAGCGTAAGAAGGGGACAGAACAGCAAAATCTTGAACAACAATTAAATAACCTTCAGGGAGAATTTGATATCAATCCCTCGGATGACTTGAGATCTCAAATCGAGACCACAAAAGCAGCCCTGATACACTCATGTCATCAGAGGCTCAGAAATCTCTTTTCTTTGCTAAACACAGAATGTATGAGTTTGGGGAAAAGCCTAGTAAATACTTGGCTAACCTAGTTAGGAAAAAGGCAGTTTCACAGGCTATTCCAGTGATAAAAGATGACAGACAAGAGTACATCATAGTAAAGATATCAAGAGAGGTCTTTATGCATGCTCAGTAATCCAGGTAAGGAAATCACAGAAAGGTGAATCACAGTGGACACAACGTTTATGTATAAATGTTGTCCAGATGAACTGATGCACCTTTCTGTGATATCAAGAGATGCTTTCAGGCATTTATGAATAATTATATAAATCAAAAGCTAAGTCTCAGTTTGAGGCCCTGATGCAAACATTTTTGCTATCCATTGAGCTTCCTCAAGCTTCCCAGATTCAGAAAGACCTGTTAAACAAACCTATTTCACAAAAGGAACTTATAATGGCTATCAATGACCTGCAAAATAACAATGCCCTGGGGCCCGGTGGCCTGACTCCTGAGTTTTTTAAATCTTTTCGGAGTCTTATTAGCTGACCCCCTGCTTAAAATGTTGTCCCATTCATTTGATTATGGCCATCTCCCAGGCACTATGATGGATATTAATATCTAACTGATCCTGAAGAAGGGCAGACCACCAGAAGATTGTTCCTCATACAGATCAATAACTCTGCTTGAATTTATAGCTAAAATTCTGGCTGAAAGATTAGAATGTATTCTTCCAGACCTTACCTCAGCAGACCAGATGGGCTTTATTTTAGGACGCAATTCCTGCAACAATGTTAGGCTACTGCTGAATATTATGGTACAAAATTGAAAGCCAAGGCTGTCATAGTCAGTCTTGATGCAGAGAAGGACTTCAACAGAGCTGAGTGGTCATACTTACTGAGTGTTCATTCCAAATTTAATCTGGGAGATACGTAACTTAATTAAGTGGATCTCTCTCCTGTACGATACCCCTCTTGTATCCATTCTCACAAATGGTTAGAAGTCCCCTACATTTTCGGGAGGGTGTGGCACTCGTCGGGGGGTGCCCAATCCCTCCTTTTTTGTTTGTGCTGACTATAGAGCTCCTGGCAGAGGCGATAAGGAGTGATTCTTTGGTAACAGGTATTGATGTGGGTTCCCAAAAGCAAAAAAAAAATTCTCTTTATGTTGATGACGTTCTGCTTTTTTAAGCAACCCTGAGGTCTTTAAGACCAGAGTTCTTTGACTAGTTCTCAGGCTATAAAATCAGTAACTCAGTCAGAGACTATGACCCTAACCCTTAACACCTCCTCGACCTCATCTATCTTTGCCCCTTTTCGATGATCACCTTGTGGGTTTGTTTACCTTGGTGTATCACTCCTTCCCTTTCTGGTCTTTATAAAGCCAATTTTATACCTGTAATCCGTAAAATTAAAGAGGATCAGGCATGCTGGAATAATCTCCCATTATCTCTTCTAGGTAGAGTAAACAATTTTAAAATAAGCATACTTCCTTAACAAGAGAACTGGTCCCAGTTCTCTTGACTAGGAAATCACTCTCTGTTTTAAATAACTCAATATCTTCTGTTTTATGAAAAAACAAACGGGCTAGATTGAAATTACAAAAGCTGAAACTCCATCTTGGAGAGGGTTGTAGGCCTTGCTGAATATTAAATAATACCAATGCTTGCCTCTGTCGGTATCTCTGGGAACGGTTTAGAAATGACCCTCAATCCACATGGCTTAGCTTGGAGGCTGCTCCTTTAGATCCAATTCCTCATCATTATATTATATATTTCTAAAAAGTGGATGTCAGACTATGTAAAGGGCAATTTTCTCCTCCACAATATTAAACGTATGGAAAATTAGTAGGAGGACAGGGACTCAGGAGGACTCTATCTCGCTTCTCACTCCCATTAATTTAAATCCAGATTTCGCCCCTGGCCTGGAGGACCATGGGTTTCTTTTCTGGTGTGGGAATAGTATCTGTACTATAGAGGACCTAGTGGGTAATGGTATTGTTAAATCTTTTAACCAGCTCAAGGACCAGTATGACCTTCCCATAAGTCACTTTTTAGGTACATGCAGATCTGTAGCTTTGTCTTCTCAAAAGTAAGGTTACACCCAAGTGGGTTGCCTCGCTCCTCTGTAGAAGAGGTCTTGCAAGATCCTGAGCCCTGAAAACTGACTACCAGGTTTTACAATGCTCTGCTTCCCCCAGCAGAGGGCATAGGTCATCTTGACTTGCTTTGGGAGGCTGACTTGGGGGAAGATGTATGTTTAAACTCATCTGGTTGCTTGTTCACCAACAAAGTCAAGGAGCTGCAATTCAAAATTATTCACAAGCTCCAGATCACACCAGTGCTATGGAATACGTTTAAGTCTATATTTTCCAAATATTTTAATAGATGCAAGGTTTCAGAGGGGTCATACTTCCATTGTATTTTTGATTTTTCCTTTATTAAAAATTTCTGGGGAAATGTTCGTAAAGAAATGAAGTGTTGATAGATAGATAGATAGATAGATAGATAGATAGATAGATAGATAGATAGATAGATAGATAGATAGATAGATAGATAGATAGATAGATAGATAGATAGATAGATAGATAGATAGATAGATAGATAGATAGATAACACCACAATGGAAGCAGAAAAGCTTTTCAGAAGAAATTCAATACACACACACACATTATAATGTGTGTGTGTGTGTGAATGTGTGTGTGCGTATGGGGGGGGGTGTTGGCACAACAGGTGTAGTTCTTCCAGGCGGAGGGGGCAAGGGGGTTCCGGGGGGTTGTGTTTGTTAAGGAGCCTAATAGCAGAGGTGATGAAACTGGCCCTGCCACTGGTTTGTTATGGATACAGGTGCAACATATCTCCTACCAGAGGGCATGAGCTGAAAGCAGGTGCTGAGGTTAGCAGGTGAGTCCCTCGCGAACTTAGAGCTTGAACCTCAAGGTGATCCCACTCCACAGCTTGGCCTTGTTGGTCTCTGAGAGCCCCACATACCAAGCCACAAAACAAAATGTGAGGAGGCTCACTATAAGGCTGATGTAAAAGCTACGGAGGGTGGGAGAAGCTACATCCAGATGCCTCAGCATGTGCAGGAGGTAAGGCCACTGCTGGCACTTTTTGAAGATGGTTTGTGTGTTGTCGTTGAAGCCCGCTGTCAGTGATGGTCCCGAGGTACTTGTAATTGCTAGCCCTCTCCACAACCTCTCCTTTGAGTGTCAGCTGTGGAGACAGTGTCAGCCTTCCTCTTGGAAGTCTATGAGGAGCTCCTTTGTCTTCCTCATGTTTATCTGGAGGAAGTGCTCCTTGCACCACTGGTGCAGCTTTTCTGCCTCCTCCTCAAAATGGGCAGGGCTGTCAGAGCTGTCGACCAGTGCCGTGTCATCTACAAACTTCATGGTCATGCTCACGCTATCTGAGCCCCTCAGGTTGTTGGTGTATAGTGATAACAGGACGGGCAAAATCGCTGTACCCTGGGGGGCGCTGTTGGACATGACGATGACAGGAGAGGTGGAGCTGTTGACCCTGAAAAACTGCTCCCTTTTGAGGAGGAAATCCAGTATTCAGAGGATACTGCAGCTCTTGCAGTTTGGCGTAGAGGATGTGGGGCTGCATGCAGTTGAATGAATGTTCGATAAAAACAAAAGCTAGATTTTAGACCTCTGTCCTGTATTGTTGGATTACAATCTACTGTGAATCTTTGACCTCATATGTTAAAAAAAAATGCTTGATGTTCTTTTGTTTGGTGCTAGGTGCGTCTTGCTTCAGTGGATTTGTAACAAACCTCCCAAGTGCTCATAGTGGTTACAAGGTATAACAGAGCTCATCCCTCTGGAAGCCATGACCCACTGGCTCAAGGACAAACTTTAATGTTCTGTAAAATGTGGGACCCCGTCTTCGGAACAGAGAGTGCACAGACTTTGCAGAGAGGCCTATATGGACTTATCTGGACAGACAATCCTAGAGAGGCTCATACATGAGTCTTAATCAAGCAGCATATCGTAACACTTCACTTCCTGGATATCTGGTTATGTACTCGTCCATTTGTCAACATGTTTTTTGTATTGTTGTTGCATATCTATTTCTTTTCTCCTTTCCGTCTGCATTTTTTTCTATTTACTTATTTAGTTTTACCATTGCGCGGGAGCTCTTTTTCAGTGTGTTTTGTGTAGTATAAGGTGCTCTTGTGTTTCCTTATAACATGTTTGTCTTCCTTACGACTAAAACCAATAAAGATATCTTGGTGGAAAAAAAATCCGCCTTGAGAGCATCAAACTGGCTTCTGGCCAGTCGGCTTAATAAATTCTGCTGTTAGAACCTGAGAGAGAACAAACTCCCTCCCTTCCTTGTTGACAGTGACAACATACCTTGTTTCATTGCTTATTTATGTGTCCAACAAAAAGTGAAGTGACACATTCATGGATTCATAACAAGCAGATTCCTATGTTACGACCTTGGAATTTGCTGCAAGCGTCCTGGAAGCATGTGCATTTCATTACAGATAGATTTAAGATCCTGGCATAATCGACATCCGTGTAGGCAGTGAAACTGAAACCTCCGAGAATGCAGGTTACACTGCAAGATGAAGATGAACATAGTGTTCCCCGAAGGATGACACTGAATTGCGTTCATGGCGTTTGAGAGTTGATATTACTGTGATGCAAATTTTATTGCCTACTTGTGTTAGCTGACAATTATTAAGGCCACCAGGACATAGGAAGTGGAAAAGTTGTTCCCAGAGCTTCAAAACGGGTTGGAACAAGCTTTGTCCATTCAACGTATCCACTAATGCACAAAAAAAGAAAAAGAAAAAAGAAGACGTCAGTGGTTAAAATACTGCTAAACCTGTGCAATTTAGCAGTATGGGATGCAAATGGACCTGCACTATTGTAATGTTAGAGGAACGTTTTTCTTTTTTTCTTTTTCTACCCAATTGCACCCGGCCACTTACCCCACTCTTCCAAGCCATCCCGGTCGCTGCCCCACCCCCTCTGCCGATCCGGGAGGGCTGCAGACTACCACGTGCCTCCTCTGACACACGTGGAGTCGCCAGCCGCTTCTTTTCACCTGACAGTGAGGAGTTTCACCAGCTGCTTCTTTTCACCTGACAGTGAGGAGTTTCACCAGCTGCTTCTTTTCACCTGACAGTTAGGAGTTTCACCATCTGCTTCTTTTCACCTGACAGTGAGGAGTTTCACCAGCTGCTTCTTTTCACCTGACAGTGAGGACTTTCGCCAGTGGGACGTAGCACGTGGGAGGATCACGCTTTCCCCCCCAGTCCCCCGCCCCAACCGACCAGAGGAGGAGCTAGTGCAGTGACCAGGACAAATACCCACATCCGGCTTCCCACCCACAGACACGGCCAATTGTGTCTGTAGGGATGCCCGACCAAGCCGGAGGTAACACGGGGAACTGGCGATACCTGTGTTGATAGGCAATGGAATAGATCGCTACGCTACCCTGATGCCCAAGAGGAACCTTTTTCATTCCTAAGTCCTAAACCACTAGGGGAAAAGAAAAAAAAACCTCTACAATATGTACACAATTGTGTGAATAACTCAGTGAAAACAACAGTGAAATAGAGGTACATATTTTCAACCTTCGCTGAATTGTAACTGTGACTTCTTTTGATCCAGATATAATAAGGCAGCGAATACAGGTTTTGGCACTGAAGCTGTTAGTATTTCTCCTGTGTGTCTATGGTAACTTTGTTAAACATGGCAATTGCCCATTCTCCAGACAGACACACATACAAAACAGTATGCTTGGAGTCTTGTAGGCTGTGTCCGCCAGCTTTTGGCTGCTGTCCTTGGTTGGAGTGCAGATGAGTCCCAAGCCACTATGTCTGCCAATCCAATAAATGTAACTGATTCTGCTTAGCATTGAAACACAGGCATATTAGGTTCATATCCACATTATTATTCCTGCGTCAAGTAATACCATTATGCTGAACCTTTTTAATTAGCCTGATTACCATTAATAGATCCCAAGCTTTAATGGGATTGGGCAAATCTTTGAGGGTCGTGCCAGATAACAAATGCTGGTATTTGTTTGATACAGTGTAATGCTCAAGTGGATTTACGTTTATTTGCTAGCAAAAGGTCAAAGGGAGAAATTGAGTTTAGACATGCTTTATTTAATTTGTGAGGCATGTTCATAAGCAGGGAACAGCTGATCCTGTTACATCATATACTGTTTTCATTGAGATTTGCATGTACGTAACACTAATAAGTACGGCACAATAGTATCAGCAGCTTTTCTTTTTTTTCTTTTTTTTTTTCTTTTGCAATGGCCAGACACATTCTCACTGTCTGTTGACTCAGATCCCATGTTAAATTACTCCACTTGCCATTAGCATTTCTAAAGAAGAGACAAACAAAGGGAATAGAATTGCAGCTGGTGACTAAACAGGATACCAAGAGGGAGTATGTTTGTGTGTTCTTTTAAGACTTGAAAAGTGGTGCTCAACCATATGCCATTAACGCAGAAAATTTTGCTAGTTTTCACTCCAACCAACACAACTTCTGCCAGCCAGGAGCAAAGTAAGCAGTGGATAAGCTGATGTAATTGGTTCGAGTTAAAACCTGTGTACTGTCAGTCAATGACACATCAGCTGTGGGCCATCGATGTCTGAGAGTATTAGTGCTCACCATTGTAGATTAAAAGGATATAAATGTTGCTTGCTGTCGATGTAGCATAGCGGTCTATTCCATTGCCTACCAACACGTGGCTCGCCAGGTTGAATCCCTGTGTTAATCTGGCTTGGTCAGGGTGTCCCTACAGACACAATTGGTCGTGTCTGCGGGTGGGAAGCCGGATGTGGGTAGGTGTCCTGGTCGCTGCACTGGCGCCTCCTCTGGTCGGTCGGGGTACCTGTTTGGGGGGGGGGGCTGGGGGGAATAGCGTGATCCTCCCACATGCTTAGTCCCCCTGGCAAAACTCCTCACTTTCAGGTGAAAAGAAGCGGCTGGCAACTCCACACGTATCGGAGGAGGCATGTGGTAGTCTGCAGCCCTCCCCGGATCAGCAGAGAGGGCTCAGCGACCACAATGGCTCAGAAAACAGGGTAATTGGCCAAGTACAATTGGGGAGTAAAAGTGGGGGGGAGTAATAAATAAATAAATAAATAAATAAAAATAAGACAAAGACATGGTGCTTGCTCGCCAGCCAGTGGCTTGTCCTTTTTAGGCTGGACCAGTGCAAAATTTTCATCAGACTGTGTTAGGGAAGGAATATGTTCATATACTAGTACATTATGATGGCAGAAGGGATAAATACCGAAACCAAATACCCCGAGTAGGCTGGCATACACAATTCTTGAGCCTCTTTCCCGAATAAATGCTGAAAATGTTGAAAGCCACCAGATTAGATGTTGCTTAATATTTCATTAACTTGTAAGTCATCATAACCTTCTGGTTAGCGAAGTCAACCCCATGCAGAGGGTCCGTGTTGGACCATGCAAGATACTTTACCCCCTACTTGCACTACCGTGCTGACCATACAACCAGAGCGTGGATAGAGACATTTTCCCTTTGGAGATGAATAAGTATCAGTGCCAAATCCAAATGACATTCTTACCCCTCAGAAAATACAACAATGCTAATGTTGAAATGCACTTTACTCTACACAGACTTACAGTCCTTGGCCCCTCGCCACAGGCAGACCTGTAGTGATTGAGCAGAAATCATATTTCTGATAAATTATTAAAGTTTTTATCGCATTGCTATCTGCAAAAGCTATTGCAAACGTTATGGTCAGAAAGTTTCTTAACTTTTATTGCTATTTGCGGTTTTAAGGGGTTTCTTAAAAACACCTGTGCGCCGTTCATGTTTCCCCCTTTAGAGAACTATAATTTTTTCCTGATGAATTTATCACAGTGTTTAAGTTTGGGGCTAATCGTTCATGCTGTCGCTTCCACAAGGGGCCGGTCTGGATCCCTGCCTCCCATTTCCTCCTTGAAAGTAAGCCTTTCCTGAACGCCTGGGCTTCTCATTCCTTGTCCAGATTGAGGACGCCTGGGACAAATTCCAGCTGGATATGACCAAAATCAACCAGATGTGTACAGTTAATGATAGCCTCCCAATTGAATGACAAAAGAATCTCGGTGGAATAGTGTCTTCTCCAATTTGCGCCGCCGGATTTAATTAAAGACGATGCCGCATTATTTGTCAGTCACACAACTGAGTCATTGGTGTCCAGCCAAAGCATGGTATTCTGAGTTTTGCTCTGTATATTTTAATAGAGCAGTTAAGTCTCTTCTCCAATTGAGATTGTCGAACACAAATGCTATCTTCAATTCAGAGGAAATGATTATCAAGCCCAGAACTATGTCAACGCATTAAAACTTCCTTGTAAAATGGCAAAAGGGCGCTGGCATCTGTGTGTAAATCACCATGTATTTGGGTGTCCTTGACAACCTGAAATATTAGGAAATACAGTGCTTATACAGGATGCTGATGATATGGGGACATCGATGAGAGGCGGTGATTGTGAGCTCCATGACCCAGGGGCCGTCTGACATGGTACATCTGGCAGTTTTTTTGTGAAGCGGAGATTGTTCACTGAGGTACAGATGCAGCCACATTAGCATTCTGTAAAGTCCTTGTTGTGAAATGCTTAGCTGAAGTCTGAAGTGAGAGCTGATGAGGAGCAATGACCGTTTATGCCTTGCGTCTCACACAACAGGAGGCTAACTGCACGGGAACAAGAGGCCTACAGGGGACACAATGGCTGAGCAAGGTCACATTTGGATTGGCCCATGGGAATTAGACCAATAAGAATAGCTGAAATAAAACTGTTTAAAATATCCAGCCTATGGAGACCCACTGACAGCTTGACAGAACCATCTGTGTAGACAAATAAGTAATATGCAAATATATGTGGAAAGTAAACAAGCTCTTGAAGGTGCAAAATGTAGTTCTGAATATTTCTGTTTCAGCTTTAGTATCAAAGTATAGCCTTTAAAGACCGCATGAAATGGCTAGCAAAGTGCTATTTGTTCCACATATTAGCATGTTTCCTGTGAAAACAGGAAGATAGGGAGGTACTTGTCATGGCTATTGACTGGTGTTTACAGTAGCCAATAGCGCTGAATGTGCTGCAGAAGGAAGGGGGCCCCGCGAGATGGTGTCCAACACCATGCCAGAAGGCGGGCTGGTGGAGCTCATAGGTCCTGTACGTCGGTCGGTAACTGGCAGAATTTATAGTCATGTGGGAGGGACATAAAAATTCAAGAAAGCTTTTCATTGGACGCAAAAGTAGTATACGCCCCCAATGAGGTGTCAACATTTTTTATCATTTTCCAGGAAATGACAAACTCTAACATATCATTAAGAATACCCACAAAACAACTTTTTTTCTTTTTTGGTCATTGTTGGGCCAGATACTGGCATATAGGTGACGATCAGTGCAAGACATATGTGATAAAAAGTACTCAAAACATCTATTTTGATGTCACGGGAACTTTAAAAGTCCCTTAAAGCTAACCTTTAAATGTCCTGCTGGAGCCTTGACAGTGACAACAAAAACTTGGAATATGCTCAATGACTGAGACATAAACAACTGCTGAAACTTGCTCGACAGTGTTGTCACAAATGACTTTTTAGTACCAATATAGTGGAAAGAAATAAGTAGGGCAAGCTCTGATTCCTCAGCCTTGCCAGAGATCCTTACAGTTCTGCATTTGTCCGGAGCAGATAACAATTGCATGACATTGTTTATCATAAACACATGTTTTGGGCTGAACCCTTCAAGTCCTACAAATCTTAGACAGACTGAAATGTCAAAGGCCCTTTGGGACTGTTCATTCTTAATTTTTCCGAGTCGAGAGTGTATAATTCGACCAAACAAGCAAATCCCACACCGCATTTCTGTTATGAAACCAAAAATGAACTGGCGGAGGGTACAGTTTTTACAAGTTTCTGTCTTTTATTTTTTCCGCACAGAAGTGGCCTGCATTCCTTGCTAGCTTCATCATCGATGGGCACTACTGAGGCCCACGCAAGCCTTTCAAATACAGCTGGCAGGTTATCTGAGGACTCAATCACCATGATGACTTGCAAATGTTTGTTGCATAAACTTGTTTATGCAGACCCCCCCCCTCCATGTTTTTGAGGTTTCAGGAAAATCAGTACTCATCAGTGACAACACTTTGACACATTGCAATGATCTAAAGTAGGAGTTTTTCTTTTTCACTTGCACGTCATCGCAAAGGATTTGAGGATTGAGATGAGACTCTGAAGTTAAGTTAAAGTCCACCCGAAATCAGAAATCAGATTTGAATTTTCATGTCTAAACACCTTGAACACGGCACATTCAACGACATTTTTGCTTTGGTAGATGACAAATATTTTGGGGTTTTTTATACCATTATGCATTGGTTCTCAATTTTCTCAAGAGCTGGTGAAGGCGTGGTGTAGTCCTCATTAATATTCATGACCTGACCTTTGAGTGACAAGTACAAGCAAGGGTTGGTGGTAAGCGTGGGCGGGGTTTCAAATTTTGACAATTTGGTCTAATAGGCCGTGTGTAAATGAAGGTGCCTGGTGACATCATGATTATCAGAAAAAAAAGACTGGCTGAGGGAAGCTGAACTAGGAGATGCTCCTCTAAAAAGAGACAAAAACTCAAATTCTGCCTTTTGTACTTATATTTTCTTCTCAGTAGAAAGACAGTACAAAAAAACGACAATCTAAAGTAATCAATGATGTCAGAAAATATTGATGCTTCAATTTTGGTTGTGTTAAATTAAGTTAAGCTAAGTTAAGATAGGTTAAGTTACACTTCATCAATCCCCAGTGGGGGGACGGAGGGTACAAGGGACAAAGAGTGAAAGTTCAACATAATAAAGCCTCCTGATGCTGAGAGTATCCAAACAGACCAGGGCAGAGATGAAAATAGGGAGAGGCCCGCCACATCCACCATTATGCAGAGAATCCTACAATTCAAAACAGCTTCACAAATCTGTGTCAAGGCTTCAGGGATCCTGTCCCAACACTGCTGCCATCAACAGTTCTCCTCTGTCATGCAGGAAAGCATCGTATGCCGTAATGAAGGCAGCAGAGAGCTGAGAAAGGGGTAGCCGCCACGTTAGAGAGGTGTGCTTATGTGACCAGACTGCTGCAGCTTGAAGTCCCAGACTGGCCTCGATGCAGAAAATAAAAGGAAAATCATGCTCCCCTTTACAAAACATCCTCTATCAGGTTGCCCTGAAGCAAGGCACTGAGGCGTCCAGTAAAGCAAGTTTTCCAGGAGGGCTGTTCAATGTCCAACAGTAGAAAAGAGAGCTGGAAAACCAAGAAAGGGGTGGGGGGGGGGGTACACACATCACTGAATTGGCTGAAATATTGTTCTTACAAATTTTACTTTTTTTTTTTACTTCTCTGCTAATGTTGCATAAAGTTGATTTTAGGCCATGTGAATAAAGAATAAAGACATTGTTTATTTTACAAAAATATCTGAACCAAATTCTCTAATTTGTTATGTTATGGGATATCTAGGCCAGAAGCAGGCTCGTGCTGAATTGTGTGAAATACTGGGGAAATTAAAGTTTGCTGGTTGGAAAGATTACTGGAGCAAATCTACAGCCAGCTAGTCAACCCAAAACGAAATATACAAATTCAATATAGGCACTTTTTTTCCCAACCATATTTTCCACTTTAAAATCAGGGGGATGTTGGGAGAGCAGTCTTCTATTATTATGATGTCCAACTATTAATACTCAAACGATCTTCTAATTGGGTAAATGCTTGGGTTAGTTGTGGAGGTTGTGGTATGAGGTAAAGCCTCTAGAGCTGCAACGTAATCCTTGTCTGTCAGGCAGAGAGATTGCATGTAAGACAGGTAAAATTAAATGCTACTCAATCCATCATTATCTTAATCCAGAGATGATTCCCACTGATTATGACACTTGTGTGTTTTCCCAAATATTGTGTGTTCACTGGCTGTGGGCTGAAAACCCAGGCAGGCAGATGTTGATGCAAGTCTGTATGGTTTAGATGTACTGCCCTCTGGTGTAGAGAAAGACTCCTCTTCATATTGTTTCAGGATTATTTTGTGAATACATCCAACAAAACAACTCCATGCTCTAAATTAGGTGAGACAATAACAGTCAGCTGTTAAATTGGTTGTTTTATAGAAGATCTTGGAAGAATTCTTACCGTTTTATATGCAAAACTGTAGCAACTACAGGGGTATAAAGTTGATCAGCCGCAGCATGAAGATATTGGAAAGAGTAATAGAAGCTAGGTTAAGAGGAGAGGTGATGATTAGCAAGCAGCAGTATGGTTTCATGACAGGAAAGAGCACCACAGATGTGATGCTTTGAGAATGTTGATGGAGAAGTATAGAGAAGGCCAGAAGGAGTTACACTGTGTGTTTGTGGATTTAGAGAAAGCATATGACAGGTTGCCGAGAGAGGAGGTGTGGTATTGTATGAAGAAGTCGGGAGTGGCAGAGAAGTATGTAGGAGTGGTGCAGGATATGTATGAAGGCAGTGTGACAGTGGTGAGGTGTGTGGTAGGAATGACGGATGGGTTCAAGGTGGAGATGGGATTACATCAAGGATCAACTCTGAACCCTTTCTTGTTTGAAATGGTGATGGACAGGTTGATGGATGAAATCAGGCAGGAGTCGCCGTGGACTATGATGTTTGCGGATGACATTGTGATCTGTAGTGAGAGTACGGTGCAGGTTGAGGAGAGCCTGGAGAGGTGGAGGTATGCACTGGAGAGAAGAGGAATGAAAGTCAGTAGGAGCAAGACAGAATAGATATATGTGTGAATGAGAGGGAGGACAGTGGAATGGTGAGGAGTAGAGGTGATGAAGGTGTATGAGTTTAAATACTTGGGGTCAACTGTCCAATGTAACGGGGCGTGCAGGAGAGAGGTGAAGAAGAGAGTGCAAGCAGGGTGGAGTGGGTGGAGAAGAGTGTCAGGAGTGGTTTGCAACAGAAGAGTAAAAGCAAGGGTTAAAAGGAAGGTTTACAAGATGGTAGTGAGACCAGTTATGTTGTATGGTTTGGAGACAGTGGCACTGACCAAAAGACAGGAGGCGGAGCTGGAGGTGGCATAGATGAAGATGCTAAGATTTTCATTGGGAGTGACGAAGAAGGACAGGATTAGGAACGAGTATATTAGAGGGACAGCTCAGGTTCAACAGTTTGGAGACAAAGCAAGAGAGGCAAGATTGAGATAGTTTGGACATGCGTGGAGGAGAGATGTTGGGTATATTGGGAGAAGGATGCTGAATATGGAGCTGCCAGGCAAGAGGAAAAGAGGTAGGCCAAAGAGGAGGTTTATGGATGTAGTGAGGGAGGACATGCAGGTGGCTGGTGTGACAGAGGAAGATGCAGAGGACAGGAAGAGATGGAAACGGATGATCCGCTGTGACGGAAGCAGCCAAAAGTAGTAGTAGTAGTTAGAAGAATTCTTACGATATTTGCTTCAAGGAAGAATTCTCCCTAACTGAACTATTTTATGCTTGTGAAAGACGTTCCTTAAAGATAAAGGAAGTTATGGAGGATTGGGGCAGCACAGTGGCACAGTGGTTAGCACTGTTGCATCACAGCAAGAAGGTCCTGGGTTCGAACCCCAGGCCCTCCCAGGTCCTTTCTGTGTGGAGTTTGCATAGTCTCCCCGTGCCTGCGTGGCTTCCCTCCGGTTTCCTCCCACCATCAAAAATACATGTTCTATGTTAGGGTTAATACCCCTGTCTGTGTCCCTGACCAAGGCAATTGAAAGAAGAACTGGAGTTGGTCCCGAGTCTTGCAGCTGTCCACTGCTCCTATACAGAGGATGGGTTAAACGCAGAGAACAAATTTGACTGTAACCTGTACAATGACAAAATAAAGTGGCTTTCTTCTTGATGGCCTTTATCTGACTAAGAAGTCAGCTTTTCAATTCAAGGACACAATTTCATTCTGTACAAACAAAACCAAAAATCACATGTTCTTCACATTGAATAGATTATAACAAGACTACCATAAAGTATCCCAAGGCAGTAACCATAGTACACATGAGGAGGACTGATTGTATTTTTGTATTTATTGTATTGTATTGTATTGTATAGCATTGTATAGCATTGTATTCATTATACAAAACATAGAATCCGACATATTTTTCACATTGAATAAATTATCATACACAAAGGCAGTAACCATAGTACACTTTGGGGAGGGCTGGTTGTAGTATTGTATTGTACTGAATTGTATTATATTTTATTGTATTGTCTACTACTACTACTACTACTTTTGGCTGTTCCCGTTAGGGGTCGCCACAGCGGATCATTCGTTTCCATCTCTTCCTATCCTCTGCATCTTCCTCTGTCACACCAGCCACCTGCATGTCCTCCCTCACCACATCCATAAACCTCCTCTTTGGCCTTCCTCTTTTCCTCTTCCCTGGCAGCTCCATATTCGGCATCCTCCTCCCAATATACCCAGCATCTCTCCTCCACACAGGTAAAAACCATCCCAATCTCACCTCTCTTGCTTTGTCTCCGAACAGCCCAACCTGAGCTGTCCCTCTAATATATTCATTCCTAATTCTGTCGTTCTTCGTCACTCTCAAAGAAAATTTTAGCATCCTCAACTCTGCCGTCTCCAGCTCCACTTCCTGTCTTTTCATCAGTGCCACTGTCTCCAAACCATATAACATAGCTGGGCTCACTACCATCTTGTAAACCTTCCCTTTAACTCTTGCTGTTACCCTTCTGTCACAAATCACTCCTGACACTATTCTCCACCCACTACAGCCTGCTACTACATCTACTACTACTATGGTATTGTATTGTATTGTATTGTATTGTATTATATTGTATTGTATGTTTTTCTTGCCAACTCCACAGTAATCAACCATGGCCCACTGCTCAAAGCAGTCAATATCATTCATACTTAAAATAAATCATAATCATTACTTCCATCCACCATTCATTTGAATACAGAAAGCCTAAAAGTTGGGAATAACGCACCAGTGTGTTGGTGAATTATTACAAATATACTTCAATCAGAAGACATTTTGAAATGAATACTGTGGATGTGTGTTAATTAAAAAACAAACTAACTCAAAATGTACAAAAATATAATCCATTGTTGTTTTATAAAATATCTTTAAGTTGCAGGAAATTAGATATTGAAAACTTTGAAAATATTGTGGTGAATACACCCCAGACCCCTCCACCCTTTTGTTAACGTACATGGTGACATGGTTACAGCCTCGTTGCTTACATCATGCCAACTTTGTGTTACGATACAATGAGTTTCACTCGTGCTTTTCATGTGTTGCCGTAATCCATTTGCTGTATGGACTTTTTCCAATCTTTGTCCAGAATATCAAACTGTCAACAGATCCATTCAGTGTTGTCTTGAGATGTGTTTCACTTTTATTCATGTGCTCCCACCTAACACACGATTTTTCCACTGTCCTCGCTTTTTCTTTTTCTCTTCTTGTACTCATATTTGAAGTCTAAACAATCATGGCAGTGAACCAGGGTAAGACGCCTCCCCGAGGTAAGACCCCCCCCTGTAATTCCCCTCCTGACCACTAGATAGTGTTGCCATTTCAGCTCTTTTCTTGGATGGTAGTGTACCTTGCTAATATTTGAATACCATCGAAATCATTTTACCGGTGGCAGCAGAACAAGGGAAGTGGTTTTGCGGTAAGTTGACGTAATATTTTGACTGTATAAAATAACCCTCTCAGTTTTTTATTAGGATATACATATGCTAACTTTTTTCACTGTTAATATGAGAATCATATGGACAAAAGTACAAGTACTTTTTTTGTAATATGTGAATATGTACAATAGCTAACCGATGGTAAGAAATGTATTATTATCAGTCTAAAAGACTAACTAGCTGACTTTAAGTTACGATAATAACATTATAGCTAGCGATATTAGCTCGCTGTTAGCACTTTCTTGCTAGCTAGCTTGAATTCTTCGCTAGTTTTGGCTAAATATCCGTGGTGATGTGACAAATTGTAACCTGTGTACACGTGTGTGTTGGGGGTGGGGGCAATAGTGTGGTACCTGTGTTTGTGCCCAGCTCATGCGGTGTGTAATTGACAGGTTGTAGTCTAGGGTTAGTGTATGTGTTTTTGGGGGTAAATTCTGTGTATGTGAAGTGTATGTGTGCGCGTGCGCGGAGCAATGTCAAATTCTGAAAATACAGTTAATCTTATGCATAAGTACCAAGTTTATATAGATCAACATGACTCATGAGGGCAAGCTGGCCCTGGGGGCTTCTGTCTCCGGTAGGGGGGGGCTCTTTCCCGGGTTGTGAGGCAAGATGCCCCTTTACAAGATTTTACATTTAGTTTTATAATAACAAAGTTGTAAAATACACATTTGATGATGATGGTGATTGTTCCAAAGGGGGGGGGGTTTACCCCGGTTTACCCTATACGGTGGGATAAGCTTGGGTAGATCTGATATACATTCATGGATCTTTTTTATTGTAGCTATTCAGTAGAATTTTGAACCTGGAATAAAAGAATTAATAAATAAACAAATAGAAAAAAGTACACATTTGGTTTGTGAATATCAATTTTTGCATTGTGCATTCGGATGAGTACACCAGTAGAGGGCAATGTTGTTCTACTTATAGTTCCCGTCATGACGGCGAAGACCTGTGTGTTCACATGCAAACAGAGATAAAGCATTTAGATTAATACAGTGTAGGCTTATGCCTTTCATTAGTGTTGATATATTAAAACTTTTATGGAGGAGGAAAAATCTCATCAGTTTAAATCAATTCTGTGTGGAATACATGGAGAATTTTCGACCAAACAACTAAAAGCAGAACAAACCCCACAAGATGCCATGAGTCTGTTTCATTAGTCCACTGTTTAATTTTGTACATCAAGAGGATCAAGATTTGCCAAGCCCTCAAACACACACACACACACACACACACACACACACACACACACACACACACACACACACACACACACAAAAATAATCAGAACAAACTCTTGTGCTATTTTCTATCTTTGATTCACCTCTGTGTTTATAACTTAAAAAATAATTTAAATAAAAACATTGATTTTCATGGGCACTTGAGAGAGATGAAACAAAAACAAAAAGGGACTGGTTGACGTGCCAGTGGTTAGTCTGAGCCAAGGAATCATTTACATCAGCTTAGAACGGCTCTCCCAGAGGAAGGAGTCATTCCTCAGCACTTTGGCCAGTTTCTCGTTGAACGGCATGTAGAAATCCTGCAGGATCTCCTTGGTAATAGGGAGCATGGGTCCAAGGTTTTTGTCGGCCGGCCTCCTGGTGTTGGAGGCTGGGCTTCTAGTAATCTCAGCCTCCTTCTGCTCTGTCAGTGGCCCTGTAACACACATTAATACACCGTACGTACACACACACACACACACAAAATTGTATGTTTATATTTCATCATGGGGACAAAAAAAAAAGTCAAAGTCCCATGTCCCTTACCGCACCCCACCCCACCCCAAATCTTAACCCTTTCCCAAACATTAGCCCTAACCCCTACCATAACCAGTGCTTAATTTGTAAATCAGGAGGTCCCAGAACACAGAGAGGGGGCTGTTCCGGGGGGTCAGGGGGAGATAAAAAAATGACGGAACGCATCAAAAAATCCAGTGCCTGGAGCGCATTGGACAACATGCTACCTAACTAAACAAAACTGTCATCACAAATGTAAATAAATAAGCATTATTTATTTACATTTATTAATCTCTCTCTCTCTCTCTCTCTCTCTCTCTCTCTCTCTCTCTCTCTCTCTCTCTCTCTCTCTCTCTCTCTCTCTCTCGTTGACTGTCCCTTCACTTCCCTGTTGTTTCCCTTCTATGTGTGGGTTGCTACAGTGTGGCGGAAATGGAATCAGGGCTCAACGCTTTATTTACAACCACGAAAAGCAAACTGAACTAATAAGTGACGTGCTTTCTGTCTGTCTGTCTCTCTCACTCACTCTGTCTGTCTGTATGTGTCTCTCACTGTCTGTCTCTCTCTCACTCTGTCTCTCACTCTCTGTATCTCGCTCTCTCTCTGTCTGTCTGTCTCACTGTCTGTCTGTCTGTCTCTCTCTCTCACTCTGTCTGTGTCTCTCACTCTGTCTGTCTGTCTCTCTCCCACTCACTCACTGTGTGTCTCTCTCACACTGTCTATCTCTCTCTTTGTCTGTGTCTCTCACTCTGTCTGTCTGTCTGTCTCTCTCTCACTCACTCTCTCTGTGTGTCTCTCTCACACTATCGCTCTCTCTGTCTGTCTCTGTCTCTCATTCTCTGTGTCTCGCTCTCTGTCTGTCTGTCTCTCACTGTTAGTCTGTCTGTCTCTCTTACTCTGTCTGTCTGTCTCTCTTACTCTGTCTGTCTGCCTTTCTCTGTCTGTTTCTCTGTCTGTCTGTCTATCGACCTTCTTTCACTCCATTTCAGTACTATCGACAGCACCATTATCGTCACCCTGTTGATCCGCTGAAACAACTTTGGCCTGCTTCAGGTCTGATGAAATTCAACAAATTTGACTGTCTGTTTGACATTTTTACCAGTTTCCTCCGTGTAGCTGAGGGTATTGAAATTCACATCGCAGTAACATTAGCTCATGTGACGTGCACACAACTCACGCACTTCAGCGTCACTGAGTGGCCTGACGTCTGTCTTTTTTTAATCAGATTTAAAATGCATCCAAAATAGACAAGCAATTCACTGGGAAAAGAATGACAGAACAGATAACATGAATACACAACATTTATTTACAGATTTTGATAGTGACAATGGAGGTGCCGGATCCAATCAAATAGGTGCCGATCCCAATCTGGGAGGTCCCGGATGCTGTTCCGGCAGGATCCGGCACAAATTAAGCCCTGGCCATAACCCCAAACTCAAACCATAACCCGAACTGTTTTCTTATCCGTAAACCTAATCCTTAGCCCAAAAATACACATCTCCTGATGGGGACCAAAAATGTCCCCTCTAGGTAGGTGGTTAGTGTGTCCTTATAAGGGCATTTGGTTCTTATGACTCGTTAGGACCAAAAGTCTATTTGTATTTATCTACTCTCATTAGTAACGAGTGTAGATAAACACAAATAGACATTTGCCACACAAACACACACTCCCTAGTAATCGCAAAAGAGGTATCCCACACCCTGTTTTTTTACTCTGGGAAACTTTTCTGCCTCTCGTCTTGCTCAGACTCTAGCTACAAGTGTAAACAAGTGAAACAGACACAATCAGCCCCTCTGAAATTTCCCTGTGTATCGGCCCTGCCCAGAGTGCTATTCTTTGCACTTTGCTTCGGCTCTTGTGGAGGTAATCACACCTTGGTTTGTGTTGGCAGCCCTTTGAAGAGAGAGCTAAGCCTGAGCTTCGGGGCAATTAAACTGTGGGATGAACAACCGTGACAGAAGGGAAAGGGCACCATCAGCATCTACACTACAGGGCAGAACTGTACCTGACTCGAAGCCTACACACACACACACACACACACACACACACACCAGCCCCTTACTGACAGCCGTCTCCATCCCCATTTAAACCCTGAAACCTCTCCTGCTGAGAGAGTGCAGTGTGTGTGAATGAAAGCTAAGGAATTGCTCGGGGACTGTGCTAACCCAATGTTCATTTAACTAGGGGAGCACACACACCGGCGCTCGGCACCACAAATGGCATTATTGTTTGACACCTGGTGTGCAGTTCAAGTTAAACCAATCAAATCACGCTCTTTGTTCTGCTCGTTGCCTGGGAGGAAAACTGCGAAACTTCTCTTATTTGCTCACTTGAGGATTTCAACCACAGCACACCGTCCGCAATCACTGTAAAACCATGATGCATGCAGTAAGCAACTCAAACGGCTGATTATTGCCTTGCCTCATATTATTATTATCGATCGATGCCCAGAGGGTATGATTACTGACCAGGACGTTGGTTGGTAACGGCTGTACACTTACCCAGGTTAAGGAAATTGAAGACTTTGTGCATCGTGTATTTCCTGTTGGAGGCATGGTCTTCCAACCGCAGGACCAGAATCTGATCCCTCCTGAAGACGGTTAGCCAGTCCATTATGTACACAATGTACAGGCCAACCTGCAATCTGACCTGCAGACACAAAAAGAGGGAATGCAGGGTTTTTACTGGCACTAAATCAGGCTTAGGTGGTAAATTTGCGTGACAGTGACTGCTGTTGGTCCGGCTTTACGGCTCTTCTCCGTCCATTTATATTTGTAATGTAACTTCAGGTCTTAAAGAGTCTACTGCAATGTATTGAAATGCTTGGCAAGCATAAAAATTGGAACATTTATATATTTTATATATATTTTTATATATTCTATATTTTGAATATGTTTTATAATACATTTGAATATTTATTGAAGGATTTGTAAACAACTGAAACCGCTTTAAAGTGCCACTGAAATAACAAAGTGCCACACTTAAAAAGCCACAAAGTGCCTTTTAAAAGGAAAATAAATATTTGTGCTTGTGACTATGTTAAATTTACTTTTCTAATGACAGCAGATGTCACTTCCAGTGACCGAGCAGTTTACCCTCCCAATTTCGTTTGCTCTGTAAAACCTTTGAACAAGGCCCGTGAGGGGAAAAAAAAATTGTATAAAACTGCGGTCAATTTTTTTTTACCTTACCTATGTCCCATAAAGGGCTCTGTCCAAATAAATTAGACAAATGTGAAATTTTTTTAAGGTAGAATGAGTAGAATTTTCCTTAAAAAAAACCAATGTATAGACTCATACAAAAATAATCCCTCTCAATCATCACTTGTGACCCACTAGACATGTGTGGCAGTGTCTGTATCTGCAGAGAACCTGTCCTCTGCCTGTATTTATTTTTCTTATTTTGCTGTGTGTGGCACTTTTCTGGGCATTAACCTTTGAGCAGTGGGGCTCTATAAAAATGTTGTGACCAGGTGCCAGCTTGAGATCGTAAGCACGCATCCAAGAGGAAGCTACGACAATGGAGGGTACAGCGCTGAAAAGATGCAAATATTGCAAGGTGAGATGGATGTATGGAGAACAAGGAGGAATGTGTATCTGTGTGTGTATGGGGGGGGGGGGTATATGAGATGGTGGTGTTCGTTCGGGTTCGGTTTTTTTTTTTTTTTTTTTTTCCCATCTCTACCCCAGATTTATCTGGGTCTTGCCAGGGACAGTGTGCCCACGTAGAATTGCACTGATGGCTGATGGAGTCATCGTTCTTGGAGGCAAGCAAAAGAGAGGAACCTGTTGAGTCAGGATGACCGGGCTGTCCACTGAAATCAATTATTGTTTGCCAGACCTTGATGTAGGTGCTGTTGTTGCCGTTTCTTTGATTATCCCAGACACAGACCTGGGGCAGTTAAACTGTGAAGTGGGATGGTGTAGTCCTCCAGAATCTCTGCCCTCTGGCGTGGGAGCCATTGTCGGATTATACTGCTATCCCAGTCAAACCAGCTCTGTTCAACATGAGATCCTTATCCAATAAGACTTTTATTCTCAATGACTTTTTCACCGCCCATGGACTGGATTTCCTACTGGTGACGGAAACCTGGCTGAACACTGGTGAGCTTGCTCCGCTTGTTGAACTCTGTCCAGATGACTGTAGCTTTTTTAGCATGCTTAGACCCTCCAGGCACGGCGGGGGTTTGGCTGCTGTGTTTAAGAAACATTTTAATTGCCGCCTACTGAACTCCCAGCTTCAAGGTGCAATTAATTAAAATGGACCTGGTCAATCCCCTCTTAATTGCTCTTGTGTATTGTCCACCAAAAATACATAAAGACTTTATCACTCAATTTGCAAACTTCCTTTCAAAACACTATGCCCAACTTTGATCGAATGCTGATTCTTGGTGGTTTTAATATTCAGGTTTGCTGTCTTGCGAAGCCTCTCGTAAGTGATTTTAAACATCTGATTGAGTCTTTTGATCTTGCTCTACTTACCACTGGTCCCACTCACAAGCTAGGCCATACATTCGACCTAGTCCTATTGTTTGGTTTTCCAATCTGCAACATGGATATTGATGCTTCTCTTTCAGATCATAGTGCTGTTATATTTGATGCATCTCTGCCTTTCTCTTCTTCTAAATTTTATCCCCCTATACGTTGCTCTCGCTACATTAACTCTTCGACTGCCAATAATTTCTCTGAGGCTCTTATAGCTGATCCCAATACATGCACTATTGAGGCTTCTCTCCATCTCAGTACTGAGTAAATCACTTCCTTATTTAATACCATCTGCTTTTCTATTCTGAATACTGTTGCGCCCCTTAAATTGAAAAAAACCTAAGCCTAAAAGTCTGCCTTGGCTTAATGGCACCACCAGGGCCGAAGGAGGGAGTGCAGAATATCCGAACGAAAGTGGAAGAATGATAAGCTTCAAATTTCCTTCGAAATTTTGAGAAAAAAGTCTTCACAAACATCAAGAAGCAGTTAAGGCTGCGAGAGCAAAATACTTCTCTGACCTAATTTCCAACAACTCTCATAATCCCAGTCTTGTTCAGCACCATAAATTCTGTCATCTGACCCGCCCCCAGTACCAGCTTCGATGTGTCCCCAGCTAAGTCGGATGAATTTTTAAAAATTTTCATTAGCAAAGTTGAGGATATTACAATGACCACCCCACCCCCACCCCCACCCCCCATTCCCAAGACTTAACTGTCTCACTGGTCAGTTCTTCACGCTACCTACCCTCACATTGGACTGCTTCCAACTTACCATGCTACCCATCCTCACAAAGATTGTTTCCTTCATGAAACCTATAACCTGACCCCATGACATTGTCCCTACTGCCCTTCTGAAGGATGGTTTTGAAATAGCCGGTCCGAGTATCCTCTCCATTATCAACAACTCTCTGACCACTGGTACTGTTCAAATCTGTTTCAAACATGCAGTGGTCCAGCCCCTCCTAAAAAAAACCCAACTTAGACCCCACCTTACCTAGTAACTACAGACCTATTTCTAAACTTCCATTCCTGTCAAAGGGTCTCAAAAAGGTTATTCTCAGTCAATTGTTGCCCTAGCTACACCAAAACACCATCTTGGAAATATTTCAGTCAGGCTTTAAGACTTATCATAGCCCAGAGTCTGCCTTGCTGAAAGTGTACAATGACCTGCTCCCTTCTGTCCCCTGTGCCATTCTAATTTTTCTTGTCCTCAGTGTGGCGTTCATTACTGTGCATCATGATATAGGACATTTTTCCTCTCCCGCCGCTAGTCTCTCCTTTGGAGTGCCACAAGGTTCTATCCTAGGTCCCATTCTTTTCTCTATATACATGCTTGCCCCTTGATCAAATCATTCAAACATATAAAATTTCCTTCCACTGTTATGCTGATGACACTCAGGTTTATCTCCCCCTGAAATCAAATGACCAGTCCAATCTTGTCAGCCTCTTGAACTGCCTTGAGGACAAAGTGCTGGATGGCACAAGACTTCCTAAAGCTGAATGAAGGCAAATCTGAAGTTGTCCTATTTGGCCCCCCTGACTCCATTAAAGTGTTTACCAACAGTCTTGGCAACTTGTCACTCTTGTCATCATGTCAAAAACCTTGGTGTGATATTTGATTCTGCCTTCAAGTTTAACAAGCAAGTTAGTGCAGTAGTGAAAGCCAGTTTTTTTTCAGCTCCGTACTATTGCCAAAATCAAGCCATTTTTCTCTTTTAAAGACCTCGAGAAAGTCATCTACACTTTTATATCCTCCCAGTTGGACTACTGCAACTCCATGTATATTGGGATTAATCAGTTGTCCCTGTCCTGCTGGCAACTGGTCCAGAACACTGCAGCAGGACTCCTGACAGGTAACCAGAAGGGGGACCATATTACCCCTATACTGGTCTCTCTGCACTGGCTGGCTGTGCAGAATTGATTTTAAGGTTCTACTATTTGTTTATAAAGCCTAAATGGGCTGACTCCTCCTATATCTCAGACCTTTTAACCCTCTATTCCACCTCCAGGTCCCTCAGGTCGGCTGACTTGGGACTCCTGGGTGTCCCGCGATCTAAACTTAAGTTCAGGGGTGACCGCACCTTTGTGGTTGCAGGCCCTAAGACCTAGACTGTGGAACAGCATTCCCCTCCCTATCAGATCTGCCCCCTCCATCGACTCTTTTAAGTCCCAGCTCAAAACCTACTTTTATTCTCTAGCATTTGAATCCCCCTGATGTGGCCTATGCCCATGTGTTGTTTATTCGTGCCTACGAGCCATGTGCCTTGTTGTTTATGTCGGTGTTTCTTGTATTTGTGTTTTAGCTTCCTGCTCTGGTCTGTACAGCACTTTGGTCAATGTGGGTTATTTTTAAATGTGCTTTATAAATAAATTTGGCTTAACTTGACTTTGCTTAAATTTTTCCAACTCGTTCAAAATTAGCCATAGCTGTTTAATGAGAATGCAACGTAGCAGTTGAAGGTATAGTGTTGATATGTATTATTAAAATTATGTATTATTAAGATTATTCTGAAAGAATGTTTTTTGCAAGGTTAGCAACAATGTATTTATTAATAATTCACTTCATTAAAACCAAAATTTAACATGCGAAAGAAACAAAGGTAATCATAAGCAGGTAAAAAAAAGGGAAGAAAAAATGGCTAATAAGGCTAAACGGTGTCAGGCCAATTACTTCAACACAGAAAATGCCTTTTTTAGTCTACCATGTAAGGTGCCCTCAGACTACCATGTGCCATTGCGGGGCAGGAGTGCAGTACTAAAATGCCTGTAGTGATCATAGACACTGAAGCATGATTGACTATGATTAGGACAAAATACTGGGTCACTGGGAATGGGCTTCTCTTTGCACCCTCTCGCTCTTTTGGTAAAACTGAAAGGCTATTCAGAATAGATCATCACCAGACAGCCAAACAGCTCTTCCTTTGTTGAGACAAATTGGCACAGCACGGCAGACTAATAATGTTCTCATACTGTTGTTGATTTGTCTCCTGTTGACCATCGCTCTTGCATCTCATTTCTGTTGTAAGACCTTTATCGGGGTGCCAGAGGCATTAGAGATCGCTATATGGTCAGCTACAATGCATCTCACATGGCCTAATAAATCTGAGGATATATTAGCGGACGGTCAATCAGGCCAGGACGAGAGAATGAGTGTGCTTCTGAAGGAGACGTGTAACTCTTCGTCGGCAGTCAGAGAGGACAAGAGCAGGGGAGGGGTGGATTTATGAATACGAGTCTGCCTGGAAGGGGAAGCCAAGAGAAAACGGGCCACTTGTCTCCCCCCTTTCAGCCAGTCAGCCCCAGGGCACTGTGGGAAAAGCCTGGCCGAGGGCCCAAATAATAGAGACCAGCACTGGCTGACACTGAGCGTTGGTCTGTGTGCGAGCATGAAAGAGCATAGGAAGCAGTTTTAAGCTCCCGGTGCTGATAGACCAGTCTTTTACTGCAAAGAGGGACTCTAGATAATACATTGGTCTTTGAGTCAACGTGGCTGCCAGTCCTATTCATGGAGTACACTCTGCAAGCTGTAGGATGTGCTAATGAGGTGTGGATTAGAGCCCCCCCAGTCCTTCTCTTCTCACTCCAGTCCCCCCCCCCCCTCCATCTGTCTTTCTGCAGGCTAAAGCACCGTTTGGTAAATGATGTTCTCTTTGCAGGGTTGCTAAATAAAACAAAGGCAGAAGCAAGGCACACTTACTGGCATGGCATTGTTGAGAGTAGTGTTGTACACACAGGAGCGCATCGTGTACTCTGTAAGGCACCCCTCAAATAGCTGCAGCGACTCAGACACCTTCTCATGGAAATCCTCCACAGACTTATTGGCAATACCGAAGTAAAGGTAGTCGGAATAGAGCCTGTAAAAAAAAAAAGATGCTCTGTGAAGACACTTCATAGACCCTGCTGTTGTACCAATCATTTTACTACTCTGTCGAAATCACCGTGGTTTTCAGATATTTGCGACATCTGCAAATAATCTTTAGCATTCGTTTTAGTTGGAAGGACTTTTTGCAATGTAGGGAAAACATTTTGCAATATCAGCAAAGTTAGACTGAATATTTAACTGAATTGTGCTTAGCCCAGTCTATATTGTTCTTGGGGTAGGATCAAACAAAGAAATACCATTTCACTGGTATTTCACTTACATTACTTTAGGTGTGACCAAACATAAAGGAATCCTAAAAATGCATGAGCCAAACAAACAATCCATTGCAGATTTATGTATGGCAGCTGTACTGAAGAGATGGTACGATGCAACAACAAAAAAACAAGTCTGACATAATAAAATTGCACCGTTAGTCTTACTTAGCATGCAATTCATTTCATGCAATTCCCTTTCAGGCAAGGTTGCGCAGGCTGCGATTTGATAGACAAAAGCAATTAAAGGAAGCATGTTCAGACAAGTAAGACTCCATGCTAATGGTGTGGACTAATCCCAGTTTGGGGGGAATGCCCCGCAGTCATTCAGCAGTAAGCTTTGCATCTGTGGCGACAGAGGCATCATAATGAAACTTCTGTGACAACAAGACTGAGTTAGGGGGCAACAAAATCTTTATGCAACAACGGGTCTTTGTTTCCCTCTTAACAGGGGAGAATGCAGAGCCCTCTGGGCCTCAGTAAGGGGCATCGATACCGTTTTGCTTCATGCAAAAGCAAGGGTTACATAAGGGGGTGGCAGGGTGGGAGGATGGCGACCTAGCTGGGTATGGAGATGGAAGCGAAAGAGCGAGAGACAGCGGGCGAGAGAGGGCTTCCCACCTCTCTACTGGATCCCGGAGCATGACAATGAAGCGCGCGTCAGGCTGCAGGGCATGGACGAAGTCCTGGATGAGGAAAGGCGGCTCTCCCTCTGTGGTGTTATCGTAGAAATACACCCAGGCGTTGTTGTCCCACATGGTGGATGCGCTGGCTTCCCCTGGAACAACAACAAACACACAAAAGTATACTTAATAGTCCGTACAGGGCAGATACTATGTGGCCGCATGTGTACACGCACACACACATGCAGAAACACACACTCAAACACTCAGGTAATTACAATCAGCTTGTTTTGGATGGATGGATTTTAATGCTTTTGTGTACACAAACACTTTGGCACGGCGTTCAGATTACATGTGTACGTTGATGCAATCAGTTTCAACTTGTTTCTACAACAGCCTCTGGAATGTAGACAGGAACTGACAGACACGCCACGATGAACGGAGAAAACAAACACAGAACGAGACTAGTCAATTAAAAAAAAAAGATTCAAACACAAACACGCACAGAAAACCCAGCTGCAAGCAAAACCGCACGTTAGCTGCAATTTGCCATGACAAAGCCTTGGATTATAATGAGTCAGAGGGGGTCATTTCTCAAAATTTTTAGAAGCAGAACTTTGGCCGAACTGCGAAGTGATATTCAAGATTCATTGTGGCCATCACTGCCTTCATTATCCTCTTATCTCTGAAGTGGAGTGGTGATGAATTTGGAAAAGACGCAACACAAGCCTTATCTGCTTGTCCCTCCTTGGAGAAGGACGATGGCCAGAACCTATTTTCTGTGATGACAACAGCGAGAGTGAAACCGGAACACTGCTGACGCTGTGACGCTTAAAATGAAGTAAACATACCAACACGTCCTCCATTATGATGACTTGTTTGCCTTGGATCCCTGTGTTGTTCTGTGATCAAGTCTATTTAAAGGGGTCTGTGTCCATTAAAAGGGCTTATTTTGCTCCATGGAGAGAGACTGTAATAGGGCAAACAAATGTGGGAGTCAGGCCGGCATGCCTCTGGTGTTTCACAGTGGCTCGGACTTTTGGCTGGGGGTAAAAAGGGTGTCCAAATCTCAAGATCCTGGCCATAGGCCTGCACCTTGCTGGGCTCTCCCCAGGCATGGAGTGAATACTGAGAGGGGCTTTGGCACGCTCTCCCTTGCATGGATTATTTATTTAAAGTGGGAAACAAAACAGCGAGGCGGCATGCTAAGCTGCGTTCAATGCACCAACTCAGTCCAGTGTGAAAAGGCTATTGTTGCAAACTTAAATCAGTTTTTCTCCCCAGCCAGGCGGTTCTTTCAAACTGCGTTCGGGTGATGGGAAAAGGACGGCGGCAGATGGATGCAGAGGGGCTGGAGCAGGATGCAGAAGCAGAGGAAGGAAGTTTGTGCGACATCTCCACCCCATCACGGATATTATTGCTATCCTGACATTTAAAACAAAGATTCCTTTCTGAGCAACTTTTTCAAAGTGGCTAAAGCGAAGCGGAGCGAAGTCCAGTATTAATAGGCTCACTTTGAGACTGGCTCACTGGCTCTTTAAAAATGATCATCCCAAGCTCAAGTGACTGCTGCCAGGGCAGAGTAGCTCTGAGTACTTCTTCCATGGCTATCAGCTGGTTTAATAGCAGCTCTGTGATTTCAAGTTAAGCTCCAGTCAAGTGTCAGGTCACCCTAAGTCATAAGGAACTGGCTGCCGCCTGGTGAGTGCGTACTTCCCTGTCATTTTAATGCCACCTCCCTTGCCCTTTCTCCACACAGCGCTCACAAGACTGACACTTGACCTTTGTTACCAACACAATACACACTGAAACTGTCATCTGAAGTGATGTGACACACACGCTGCTGCAAAACAGGAAGGCACAGATAAAACTTAAAAGGAAATGATTGTGCAAGCAAGGCTGGATTTGTTGAATAAGGTGTTCTAGTATAGGCCAAGATTAATGATAACTGTTCCTGTCGTTCATTTTAAAGCTACTAAAATTAGTATTTGAGCACAGTAGTGTTGAAGATGTGTACGCTGAATGTTCTTTGTAATGATGGCAATCTCACCACTGCAGAACTGTCAGCTATCATTGCAATCTCCTCTTCTCACCTCACCTCACCCATCCTGTAACCTCTCAAGAAGTCGTTGTGGCACCGCTGTTGACTCTGCAACCGGTCCTCGCCATCTCTGTCTGTCCTCAACTGCCTTCTGTAAGCTGGCAAAGTCAAGGCCTTTCCACTCTCTGATGTTACATAGCCATCGCTTCTTCTGTCTTCCTCGTCTTCACCCGCCCCTCACTGTGCCTTGCAGGATGGTCTTGGCAAGGCCGGAACTTCTCGAGATGTGACCATACCTTTTCAGTTTTCTCTTCATGACGATTGTCAACAAGTCTTCATGTGTTCCGATGGCTTGTGCAATCCTTCTTTTCACCTCTTCATTCGTAATGTGGTCTCTATATGAGATGCCTAGAATCGTTCTGTAGCACCTCATCTCCATTGCACTTATTCTTTGGAGATCTGCTGTGAGTGTCTTAAGTTTCACACGCATATAATAAGATGGAGATGACTAGTGAGCGCATCAGTCTGACTTTAGACCCGGTACTAATGTTTTTGTCTTTCGAGATTGGTTTTAACCTTGCGAGTGCCGCGGTCGCTTGTGTAATGCAGGAAAGGACTTCTGGTTTGGACCCTTCATCTGTGACGATGGCCCCAAAATATTTAAATTAAATTAAATGTAATATCTAATTTAATTTCATCTAATTTAATAGCTCATTTAATATATAATTTAATATTTAATTTTATTTAAATTAAATTTGAAATTAAAAAAAATTAAATCTGCATAAGGCAAAGAGTTAAATGCTTTGATAAAACAGTGTCAATAAAAGCAGACAGAGAGAAACACCCCCTCCGCTTTTTTTCCCCCCAGTTGTATCTGGCTAATTACCCCACTCTTCTGAGCCATCCTGGTCCACCCCCCCTCTGCCGATCTGGAGAGAGCTGCAGACTACCACCTGCCTCCGCTGATACATGTGGAGACCCCAGCCGCTTCTTTTCACCTGACAGTGAGGAGTTTCGCCAGGGGGACGTAGCGCGTGGGAGGATCACACTATTCCTCCCAGTTCCCTCTCCCCCACAAACAGGCACCCCGACCAACCAGAGGAGGCGCTAGTGCAGCGACCAGGACACATACCCACATCCGACTTCCCACCCACAGACACGGCCAATTGTGTCTGTAGGGACGTCCGACCAAGCTGGAGGTAACATGGGAATTCGAACCGACGATCCCCGTGCTGGCAGGCAACGGAATAGACTGCCAAGCCACCCGGACGCCCCTTGAAAGAGAGAAGCCTTTTGGGGGTCAAACCACCTCTTGCGTCTTAAAAAAAAGGGAGGGGGGAATCCATGGAAAAGCAAACATTTGACAAAAGCTTTCTAGAACAAAACATCACTTTGTTTACCGATGATGATATTATGTTGGTTGGGCGTGCCGCTGGCATTTGCTTTCAGGATGTCCTGAATTTGGTAAGCTGCCAGGTCAAAGAGGTCCAGGTAGTCCTCCACTGGGTAGCGGTCATGGAAGCCCTCACTCAAACGAATGATACCTGGTTAAGAACAGAGAAGAAGACAGGTATACATATTACCATCTGGCGACCAGTGAGGTATGGGCAATCTCTGTCATGACATTTACAATTTATGTCCACAAGCACTTGCACCAGCATCACATCTTACAGACTGCAGACAGTGAAGGCCGGTTTTCTGTTCACAGACAACCTTAAAATACATTGAGAGGTGAGATGTCTATAACAGTGGGCTGATAGTGACGCCGCATTTTTTTTTTTTGTCCAATTTCATTCTATTCAATCCCACTGCTCCATGTGGACCAGCAATCACTCTCAAAGATGTCGATGGAGAGTTATGAGCGCCGACATGGCAGCCTCCAATATAGGATGACATGGGAAGATTTAAGGCCGGCACAGAACAAATGCCGTCCCAGCTCACTTCCTTTTCGAATGTCTCCAATTAAGGACCGCTGTCAATTCAACGCATTAGACCGAGGAGTGCTGAATGTGTTTTCCATCTGAGCTGTTGTGGTTCACAGTACAATTACAATTTACAAGGCAACTGTGGACGTGAAGCATCGGTATGGGACTTGAAAAGTATCCATGCGGCTTAGGATAATGAGGCAAAGCTTAAGTGTCTATTACTTCGAATCATGCTTTGATGGTGCTGCAGTAAACTGCCTTTCTCTAGTTAGCAGGAAAACATGATTAGAAACTGCTCATAAAGTCTCCCTGTGCCCTGGCTGCTTCATTAGGGTGCATTTCACAGGAAACGTCACACTGCTATTGGATTGCAGTGGCATTTGTCCAGTGTGTCTCGCTTAGCATACTGCACCTTAGCACCGCCAAACCCGCACACACCTCCGCCCCCGGCCACCCACTCACACATTTTGATACGTCTATAGTGCCACAAAGCAAAACTCGTTTTCGAGTAGCTTGATGTGCCTTTCTCGGCGTGTTAAACATTTACTGTACGTATCTTTGCAGGCACATCTTTTCGAGATTCAGGGATAGTCGCGGTGTGGGGACTTTGTTGTAAATAAATATTAAACAAGGCCACTTCAATTCTGCATGCTCTCTGGGGACGTGTGAAGAACGAGACGCTGATTACCTGTGTGTAGCCCTAAATCAGGGGTCCCCAATAGGCGGCCCGCGGGCCACGTCCGGCCCATGACGGGTTGATTTAGGGTCTGCGAGAATTTTTGGAGAAGTGCCAGAAGGAAGAATTTTTGTTTATTTCCCTACCAAAAAAAAAACCTTTTAATTTTTTTTGGAAATAAAAAATTGTTTCTTCCTTCTGGTATTTCTACACATTTTGTTTGGGAACACTATTCCAAACATAATTTCAGCAATCAATCCAACAAGAAATGCTACCTTGTAACTATCAATTCCATCCCGCATTTCCCCTTGTGGGCTAGTCCAGCCCCCCTCACTTAGGCGTCACATGACCTTATCAGCATTACTGGAAATACTTCAGTTATGGTGGGCTAGAATGCTGCTGGAGGTTGAGTGGCCCGTGGTTTTAAAAGTGGCCCTAAAAGTGGCCCACTATGAAAAGTAATTGGGGACCCCTGCCCTAAATGCAAGACAAGAAGGGAGAGAAAGGCAGAGTGTGTGTTTGTGAGAGAGAGAGAGAATGACAGAGAGAATGATAGTGTGTGCATGTGTGTGCGTGCATGTGTGCATGAGAGAGAGAATGATAGAATGAGAGAGTGCGCATGAGAGACAGCGAGAGAGAGAGAATGATAGAGTTGTGTGCATGTGCGTGCGTGCATGTGTGTGCATGAGAGACAGAATGATAGAGAGAGAGTACGCATGAGAGAGAATGATAGAGTGTGTGTGCATGTGCATGCATGCATGTGTGTGCATGAGAGACAGAATGAGAAAGAGAGAGAGTGAGAGAGAATGATAGAGAGAGTGTGTGTGCATGAGAGACCGAGAGAGAGAGCACGGAGATGAAAGGATGGGGAACGGGGAACGAGCGGTACAATAACAGAGTCTCAGGCAGGGGAGCACACAGCCTTGGGTTACAGCTCTCACTGATACGTACACTACATCACAAGAATCAGAAAACACCGGCATCTGGCGGAAAAGAGCCAGGGAGCAATTTAAGGAAAAAGGCCCATCCAAACGCAGCCTTTTTATGAAGTTCCAAATCCTCATCAACCAACATCTATCCACGCCTGTTACCACAGCGCGTCGAAAACAAGCACCGAGCGCAGCGTGATCAATCAACCAATTAAAGCAGCTTTTGTGATCTTGCGGTCAATAGGATTAGAAAAACACTGCTTGGCAATTGGACCAGCTTCAAAGGGACTGCCATGACAGATAGGCATACTCCGACGCTTGTGGTGAACATTCCTATGAAATATTCAAAAGACCAAGATAACGCGTAGCACCTTCAAACGATGATATCATCCAACCAAAATATTCGAGTTATTCAAAGTCATTATAAAAACATTGGACTTGAATATTCAAATCATTAATTCATCTTTATATATGGATGGCTCTAGGCAGAGCACAATGTCCTACGCAGTAGACCAGTACGTATCGGCAATAAGAAAACCACTTTTATTTGACGTTGTATTAATCTTACAATGAATGTGTTCTCTGTATTTAATCCATCCTATTGTATAGGAGCAGTGGGCAGCTGCGGCGCCCGGGGACCAACTCCAGCTCTTCTTTCCACTGCCTTGCTCAGGGGCACAGACAGGAGTATTAACACTAACATGCATGTTTTTTTTGATGGTGGGAGGAAACCGGAGCACCCGGCGGAAACCCACACGGACACGGGGAGAACATGCAAACTCCACATAGAAAGGACCTGGGACAGCCTGGGGTTCGAACCCACAGCCCTCTTGCTGTGATGCAACATTGCTAACTACTGGGCCACCGTGCCACCACTACTGTGATAAGACATCGCAGTAATATTCTTTTGCATTGTTTTTACTGTTTCAGAATTTACACACTGGATATGAAGAGCGATGGTGCGTAACAAAGGTCGGTAAACTATGACCCTCGGTCGGTGATCATCAACCTGAAGAATCACAACAATTAACTGCAAAGCATATTTAGTTTCCCCTTAAAAGATGCAATTTTCCCCAAACGTCCACCACATCTCCAGTAGATTTGTGTCACCACAAAGGTGATATGCTCTTCTACAACTGAAAACGTTGCTTCACTACCATATGTTGAGGTTAGCCACCTTCCCCACGTATTCTGATATATGATACTACAACTGTTATCATTAAGGGAAATTATGAGGATGTCTACATATGCATATGTTGGACTTTGGAGTAGTCTCTTTGTACTCGGTATAGAACAATTATCCAGCTCTCACTCATCGGGGATGACTTTGAACACAGCCACCAAAGGAGAGGCAGAGATCTGCACTACGGTAATGTAATGGGTGGGCCTATCAATGCTGGGCTTTACATTAGTCCTTCCACATACATTCTCATCAGAATGACACACACACACACACACACACACACACACACTCCTTTGCCTGCCTCATACACTGAAGATGTTTCATTATAACATGAGCTAAATCACTGCTTCGGTTAAAAGGGAAACAGAAATGATGCATTTATTGGAAATGGTATCGATGCTTTGTCCTCTTGTACTCATCTTAGAAAGAAAACAACAACAAAATCTGAACTTTAGCCTATACCGCACTCTGCCTCTGGTCTGCGTAATTATAAACTAAACTTGACACACAAAAAAACCAGAGTGGCCACGGAGCAAACAGGCTCCATGTATGTTTTAGCGGGAGGAAAAAGTCGTCGAAACAAATAAATAATAAAAATTAAACAAAAAAACAGCCATGTGAGCATCTGCATCTAATTGAGGTTTGGGTAAGGTTTTGAGTTCCTTCTGGGCCAAACAGGGTCTCGCTCCCAGATCTCGCAGATTTGACTTGTAGTCCCATCTGGAAAGGCCACACTTATTCCTTTTTAACATCACAGATGCCCACAGAGAGCGAGGGGGAGGGAGAGAGAGAGAGAGAAAGCCTCCACACGTAGCCCACGCCATCAGCCATCAAAGGCTTTCTGCCTGCCCAGCCGATTCAAACACCTCTCAGTACACAGTGTGGGAGTTTATCACTCGTTTATAGTGAACGACAATTACCGCCAGTTCAAACTCCATTAAAGTCGGCTGTGTGAGTGAAGATATTAGCGGCAGGCTGTGCGATTCTGATAACACTCATTTGAAACAAACCGATAATTTGCGGGGAAGAAAGAAAGCGCCGGTGTCCTGTCGATATGAGCTACCTATCCAGATGTGCTGTTTAGCAGCTTTGCACATGGTTAGGCGAGCTTGGGGGGAGGGGCAGACTGCTATCGGTTCGCGCTACGGGAGCCCTTCTCAACAAGGTAGCATAAATGATCAGAACACCAGTCCCTCACGAATGATCTCCGAGTACATCCGTGAAGGCCAAGGTGGGAAAAGTGTAGGTTAAAACATTTCCTTTAGGGGCGTCCAGGTGGCGTGGTGGTCTATTCCTACCAACATGGGGATCGCCAGTTTGAACCCCCACGTTACCTCCGGCTTGGTTGGGCGTCCCTACAGACACAACTGGCCATGTCTGCGGGTGGGAAGCTGTATGTGGGTATGTGTCCTGGTGGCTGCACTAGTGCCTCCTCCGGTCGGTCGGGGCACCTGTTCGGGGTGGGGGGGACTGGGGGGGGGGGGATAGTGTGATCTTCCCACGCGCTACATCCCCCTGGTGAAACCCCTCACTGTAAGGTGAAAAGGAGCGGCTGGTGACACGTGTCGGAGGAGGCATGTGGTAGTCTGCAGCCCTCCCCGGATCGGCAAAGGGGGTGGAGCAGCGACCGGGATGGCTCAGAAGAGTGGGGTAATTGGGCAGGTACAATTGGGGAGAAATGGGGGGGGGGGGTCCCAAAAAGAAATCCTTTATCAGTCTGAATGAAAGATGTGTTACACCTTAAACATAATGGAATGATTTGTTGTTTTGCTTTTGAATGAGAAAATTAAACACATTGTATCTGAACAGGAAGAAAGTGAAGGGCTGTAAACAAGTGTTAAATGCTGAGCTGGAGATATGGGGGGAGAAATGTATCTTAAGAGATTTCCCTTCAACACGAGTGTTTCTGGAGAAGTGCAACAAAAACAAATGTGTGGACTCACTGAGCCAAGAGTTTTCAGAGACCGTATAGTCTATATCCTTTTTTCCCACGTGGCTTTTACCACAGCGGCAAAACCATGTCACTTATGGTGAAGTACATCCCTCTACAACACATGTGCAGTAGATGAACTGTTAATGAGCGCCGTTGCCACATGGAGAGGTTGCTAAGGAAGCTAATTATGGGGGGGGCACATTTACAGGGAATAAAATCGTGACGATTAGCATTCAAAAATGGTGAATGCAGCCAGAATAACTAGAGCTGCAAATTCGGAGCTAACAACTCTAAGGTAGAAAATTAGCTTGAGGTTTATTGCCCTTCACACCGTAACATGGTTGATGAATATTTAAAATCTGGCAGGTTGGACCGCACAGAGAATGCTTAATCGAGTCACATTGATGAGTCTAGTTAGTTTAAGGGTAAGCTAGGGTCTTTGTTTGCCGTTCTTTTTGGTGTTCTTTATGATTCCCTCAAACCTGTTTTTTAATTAAACTGGTAAGTCAAGTCAGTTGTAAGTCAAGTCAAGGTATTGTCTCTGACATTTACGGTCTTGGCTGAGTGTGGGGTTGGTATTCAACACCTATCCGGATACCTCCTACCCTTTGAAAAATTCCCTCACATATCTGAGTCAATTTAAGGTCTCCCCGTGCTTCAAACGAACTAGTTCATAAAACATCTCAGACCACGTCGGACCGCAAAGTCATTCATACTTTTTCCAAAGTAGATGTGTGAAGAAGGAACAGAATAGGATTTGCAGACCCCCCTTGAAACTCTGCCCATTTTCGTGCCAAAGCACGCCTGGCCTATCGCTGCAGTGTACGCTTCAGAACGCCAGTTTCAGAAGGACACAAAAAAAAAATGTCAAGAATACATAAAGGTCCTCCCTCTCCCAATTTGAACATCAGAAATCTCTTTTCCGATGCTATCTGACGTTCAGACCAGCATTTCAATTGCAGCCTGCAATAGGCCTCACAGTGGCCTCTCCCGATAACCACAGATTACCACCTGGGGGAAGCAAATTTGATGATACTGATGCTACAGATATACCAACCCAACATCTGAGGTTAGCCGCCGTTTGAAATTGCTGGTGCTGGGTGCTTATTTCTTTATTTCTATTGCCCACTGGCCTAGCATGGCTCCAGTCATATAATTCAGAGGGTCACATTCAACACTGTTTATGCTCTTAGGCACTCATTATAGTGTGCTATCAGAAATATATTTCCAAGTGAGTATCTATGGATGAACAAGGGGAATTTTTCAAACTCACCAAACCTCTTGCGGGTCCACCAATGTGGCTCTTTGAAAGTGGTGAAGCGGACATCTGGATGCAGTCTCAGTCTGTCATACAGGTCTGTTGTGCCGCACTTTGGCTGGCCAATGATGTAGAAGTAAGGCAGGCACCGCATGCGATAAAGTTTCCCGTCGCGGTGAAACAAGTGTTCTCGGAAAGTGCTCCTCAGGTACTCGAACACGGTTCGGAAGCGCCTGGAGTAGCGCGCGTACAAATTTGTCCTGTAAGGATCTGAAGTGATATTCCCAGTGTACTCCTCATACCAGCATGGGTTCTTGACACCGGGAAGGAATTTGCGAGGGATAACAGAAAACATCTGCAAAGTAAAAAAAAAATTTTTTTTTTTAAATATCAGGCGGTTAAAGCTCCAAAAGTCTGTTGAGTCACCGTCTTTACTTTCCAGATAAAATAAAGCCATTACAGAGGAATTGAGTCAAAAGCCTGCTGTGAACCTTTTGAGCCCTTTTTATTGCTTATGTTGATGTGCATACATAATGAAAGATAAACTGGTTCTTCTCTGTTCTCACATTAATTTCAGAGTCGAGATTTGTTTGAAACTTTTTTGGGGGGGGATGGGACTGTTGTGTCAAGTATAGGTAAACATTGTCTGGGTGGGAGCCAAGTGTACGTTCACTAGACCGTAAATGAATGAGTTAATGCATAATGTGTGTATGTCCAGAATTAATTTTTTTTTAAAAGAGATGCACCAAGACATGCACGCAGACAAGGCATGCAATACTCAATTTGCATGAAGTCTGGAGTCTGATTCACCTACAGGTCTCTGAGGTGTGTGTGTGTGTGTGGGGGGGGCATCCCTGACACATCCTACATTCATGTCCCCCTTAACATTTTAAACACTGTTTTAGCAGATAAAACACCACAAGTCCCCCCTGTTACACAACGGCTCACACACTGCCTCGGAGACAGAGCCAGTCAAGGGACAATTACCACCAGATCTATATGGAGATGTGTTATCGATTGTCCCGAAGCCACATTCTCATTCATTAGCTCATTCAATAAGAAATTAGGTGTGTCGCAAATAGCCCTTGCAGAAGCTATAATCATTAGGATTAACAATTAATTGAACCGGGCCTCGAGGTAAGATAGGCAGCTGGAAGGAAGCCACAGGGCCAGTCAGCGGGATGACTGCGAGATGACTTTGAGCTTTAAATCCCTCATGTAACTCGTGAGACTGGACAACATTAGGCTGGCCCGTATGCAATTAGCTGGTGTAACATGAATTGTTTTACAAGGTTTTCAGCCCAGTCTTATCTCTACATAAATGAAATTGGAAATTTCAATGACGGGGGAATTATATCAGTGTAGCGGTGCTGAACCTGATGAGCATAACCTGGAGGCAAGATTAGTGAATTGAATCGCCCTTTCAAACTTTTTCAACTTTATGTTGTTCTGTTTTAATGCACTGTCAATTGGAATATGGAGATATCAACTGAATACTGCGGTATTATTCATTAGCCCAATGGATCACATTAAAAAGTATTTTCTGGCAGACAATTTGGTGCCCCAACATCCCCATGTTGTACAATTAAAGTCAGACTGAAATAAAATCTGTTTACTAACCGATTTAATGATTCATACTTAAAAACCTTAATGAAGGCAAAATAAAACATTCAGCAACAATTTCTTTATAGGTTAATGAATTTTATTTTTTTATATGTTTATCCATAACTGTTCTGAATTATCTCAAGAACTGTGGGGGTGTGGTCTAGTCCTCATTAATATTCATGAGTTGACATTTGAGTCACTAGTACCAGCCCGGGTGGGTGGGGTTTCACATGCTGATGGTTTGATCTGATAAGCTATATGTAAATGAGTGTTGTCTGATGACATCATCAGAAAAATAGATCGGCTGAGAGAAGCTTAACAGGGAGCTCTTTTAAAAAGAGAAAAACATGAATTCTACTTTTTTGTAGGTCCTTTTTTTCAACAGAAATTGACATTACAAAATGCTGTAGCTGTAATATAGATTTAGGGCTTGGCTACTCACATGCGGCTCGCTGTTCACCAGTGCCTTGGGGTCCGGAAGCTGCCGACTGCCGCTGAACTCTACCTTGGATGCGATGGTCTTCACAACCTGTTTGATGTGGGCGTAGTCCTTGGCAGAGGAAAGGTTGAAGGGAAAGGGCCCTGGGCTGACCAGACTGCTGAAGTGGTAAGGGGATGGTGTGAGCAGGAGGCCTTTCTTGTCCCCCGTTAGGACGTATGACGCCATGATGAGAAACATGATGACCAGGCCGAACAAGATGCTGTAGAGCTTGACCTTGCGGAGGCAGCCAAGGGTGCTCCAGCGCCTCGGCAAATCCCGCTTCACCTCCAAGACCGCAAAAAGGTTCATTGGAGTGTCGTCCACCTGCAGCAGCAGTGGCCTCTTCCGGTAGTCGTCCACTGAAGAGCCCAGCAGACTGTATTTGTAGTCCATCTGTGTCATGGTGCGAGTGGCCAGCGGCCGCAGCTGTCTGCGGCTCAGACGCTGGGAGGTGATGTGAGACAGGAGTGCGTGAGACGGAGGAGCAACCCAGGGCTTTCATCCATGCTGGGTTCCTGGGAGCAGCCCACCTCATCCACTGACGTCTTCCTGACGTAAGAAAGGGGGGGGAAGGTTTGTTAAGAATACGTGCTGTCAACATTGCCACAGTTTTCCCATCCTGTTCACCCCGAGCTGAAGCTGAAGTAGCGCCTCCTTTGAAATGCTTCAAATAATCCATTGTGCCCACCCACAATTTTCGACGCAACGCTGGCTTCAGAGCCATAAGTGAACAGCATGAATACTGTACGTGTGTTGTCTGAGTCACACCAGAGAGGCATCTCTAGTGGCATCTAAGTCCCTGGAGTTTTAACAGATGCAATGCTGTGACAGAGAGTGGTGCTTAACAATGTTAGTCACATCCTCTTCAAGTGCTGACTTGCATTTACATGTCTACTCTGGACCAGGTCGTAACCGGAGCTGGACACGAAGACGGCCAATTAAGTTTCTATTTATTTCCACTTACGCATACGCTTTACACCTGGAGCCCATGCGGTCTCTTGCGGAGCAAAAGCCTACCTCTTGGTTGCAGACAGCATTACGCCTGTGCCTTGTCAAAAGTAAGTAGATGTTGTTTGACGAGGGCCATAAAGTGATTTGATAGCTGTGTGGAGCAGCACTTAGATGTTTGTGCAATTTAAATTGTGCTGGCATTACGACTTCCAGATGTACGAGAACAAAACAAAATAATTGAAAGAAGAGTTTGGTGCCTTGTAGAACAAAAAAAACGAGGAAGATGTGGCGATGGTGACAAATTTACTAGCTAAACGTGCAGAAATCAGTTTAAACTGTGCGGTTACCAAAAAGGAAAAAAAGAGCAACACATTCGTTTTACTTACAAACAAGCCTTAATCATAACATGGTACGTTTATAAATAAGTCCATTAAGTGGCCTGGCGGTCTATACTGTTGCCTACCAACACGGGGATCGCCGGTTCGAATCCCCGCTACCTCCGGCTTGGTCAGGCATCCCCACAGACACAATTAGCCGTGTCTGCAGGTGGGAAGCCGGATGTGGGTATGCGTCCTTGTCGCTGCACTAGCGCCTCCTCTGGTCGATCGGGGCACCTGTTCTGGGGGAGAGGGGGAACTGGGGGGGTTAGTGTGATCCTCCCACGCGCTACGTCCCCCTGGCGAAACTCCTCACTGTCAGGTGAAAAGAAGTGGCTGGCGACTCCACATTTATCGGAGGGAGCATGTGGTGGTCTGCAGCCCTCCCCGGATCGGCAGAGGGGGTGGAGCAGCGACCGGGACGGTTCGGAAGAGTGGGGTAATTTGCCGGATACAATTGGGGAGAAAAAGGGGTTAAAAAGAATCCCCCCAAAAAAAGTCCATTAAAGATTTCTCCAGTAAATGTCAACGGCAGCATTAGTAGATACGAAGGAGGTTGTACGCATACACACACGCCTGACGCATACACACACGCTCGACGCACATGCTTGACGCATACACACACGCTTGACGCACATGCTTGACGCATACACACACTGCTGACACTCTGGAAATCACTTTCAGTTGATTAAGCGGTTCACCAAAAATTGAGCAATACTCAGCCTGAGAAGGGTTAACGTCATTTTGGAGTCAGACTGACTTCCTCTTGCACTTCCGTAATTCACAGCAGAGCAACGCTCCACTATGGCTCCATCCTACCCATCCGCCCAATACACCGAGTCACAACATTGACGGAGTGATAAGAGGGAGGTGTGGAGATGCTCTCAGCCCTGAAACCATGAGGCTGCACATCGCAGCTCGTTTCCTGGGAAGAGATACGGCTACGTGAGATACCTGGGCCAGACCGGAGACGGGATTATATTATCAGAAAATGGTGTCCCTACCTAGCTGTGGAGTAATATGGCTTGGCAGTAACGGAAGCATGAAAGACGAGAGCAGTGTGTTGAGTTGAAAGAAACGGGGGCGTCTTTAATAACAATGCCTCCGCAGCGTCCGCGTCAAGTTTATCCTCGAGCCCTTCTTTGTACGTGGAGCTGGACCAGCGTCCAGCCATGCTTTACAGCATCACTACAAAGGTCAGCTGAGCTCGAGGTTGAAAAACAAAGTCTTCGATGGCTGTGGGACACTTTTCCAAAAAAAGGAGGAGTGTAACGTTCAGGGATAACTCTCGGTAGTGTGCACGCATGGGAAAACATCCCCTTCTCACACATACACGTTGCATGTGTCCTGCCCATGGGGTTGTCATCGGGAATACCTGTAACCTGGTCTTCCTCACGTGCAGCATGAGATAAGGCCGGCGTGGGGGAGTGAGTCATCGCTCTTCCTCACCACTGCTGATAGTGTCCCCCGCCACCGCCCGTATTCTTACAGCTCGGGGGAGAGCTGATAAGAGGACGAACGGAGAGCGCTTGCTTCGCTGCCCAAGTAATGTCATTTACCTCCAGCCGGGGCCTCGGTAACCCAGCGGCAACAGTCCCCCCCCCCCCCCCCAGTCTCTCCCGGCGACAGGCACCAAGATAATGAGCCACACTCCAAAAAAGACCAATTTCCAACCCTTATAAAGTTTGCCTGAGCGAAACTTCAGTGAGGAGGAGAAGCTAAAAGAATGAGCGAGTTCAAGGCAAGAGCCTGCTGTGCTCAACCGAAGCCAAAGTCAGATGTAATTATGCCTTCACGTTTAGCCTGAAAATGAACCCACCTCTCGCAGTGAAATTGTTATTATCATTTTCACCCCCCCACAAAAAATGTGCAGTGAGAGTAATGGATTTCAAATGATGATAGCGAGTTCAAGTTTTCTTATGGTGCACTTGTACGTATGTCTGACACAAACACTGAGTGGCTGTTCCACTGAGTATGGTATACTTGCATGAACATGAGGGCTGTTTTTTCTTTTTTGACAATGTTCAGATTTTTTTTGCAAAGTGATCGAAAGCTGTGGATAGACCCAGACACATCTTAACCTGCAGAAATGAAATTCAATATGAAGCAAACAACGCGTGGTCCAGTCCATCTTAGAGATGAGCGGTGCGACACCGTGTAATCAAAGCGCTCCAAGTGTGGCCAGACAGTTTCAGGATTGCAGCTTGGTAACTAGCCTACCGCTGGTGATGCTGATGACAAGCTCCTTCTCATCTGGACTCCTCTTGCCATTGGCGCTTATTGACTGCCCGTGTCCTTCATCAGGGCTGAAGTCAATGGGCAGCCTGAGGCCTAGGCTATTTCAGCGGAATACCGATCCAAAGAAATGAGTAATTTCAACAGGTGAAGACTGAACGTTTGACAGATTTGCTCTATTTGCACAGCGAATATTTGTCTCCCGGGGTGTCTTGGTGGCGTGGCCAACACAGTCGATCGCCTGTTCGAATCCCCGTGTTACCTCTGGCTTGGTCAGGCGTCCCTACAGACACAATTGGCCGTGTCTGTGGGTGGGAAGCCAGATGTCGGTATGTTTCCTGGTTGCTGCACTATCGCCTCCTCGGGTCGGTCGGGTTGCCTGTTCGGGGGGGGGGACTGGGGGGAATAGCGTGATCCTCCCATGTGCTACGTCCCCCCGGCGAAATTCCTCACTGTCAGGTGAAAAGAAGCGGCTGGCGCCTCCACATGTATAGGAGGAGGCAGGTGGTAGTCTGCAGCCCTCCCCGGATCGGCAGAAGAAGCGGAGCAGTGACCGGGACGGCTCGGAAGAGTGGGGTAATTGGATAGGTAGAATTGGACGGATATAAAAAAAAAAAGGGGGGGGATCCACAAAAAAATTAAAATAAAATAAAAATGTGTCCCCCATCTATCACACTGGGATGAAACGGACTCGTTACATAAAGTAACTGGAGGACAGAGTACACTGAGTAATGTGTGAGTTTCCACATGGAACGCACTCAAACCAAGGTATCGCTCGCTGGAAATGGATATTCATTGCCATTTATCGCTGCACATTAAACATGAATTAGCATTCTGCACAGCTGCCTGAGAAAAATGATATATCACTCACCCGAGGGAGCATGAAAAATCGGGACTGGAAGTCAAATGTTCCCCGTCTAACTGCCTACTGACTGCAAAGATCAAAAATCTCAACAACACGGACAGCTTATATTCATAATGACATCCATATGATTATAAATAACTTCAGAAACACTGGCTTCAACAGTAATGGCAGACACGCTGAGCCGAGGCCTCCCTCTCTGTGTGGCTCAAATGCATTGCCATGGCATTAAATAACTCATTAGAGAGACCTCTCCGTGCCGTCTAACCTGTCATTCGAGGGCCGACCGGGGGAACAGGCAATCAGGCAGCGTTATATTAAGTCTCCCCTCAATTCTGTGACTAGCCGTCCATCTCTCTTAAAGAAGAAATGCATTTAAAAAGGACATGCGTATCTCAAATTACCCGCCTGGGCTGCAGGGGGGTGTTCGCCAGAAGCGTTTTTCTTATGCTCGCACCCACGTGAGTCATAGTTGTTCAGCAGCATTAGCTGCAATGTAACTGAGTTTGGGAGCAAACGAATGTCTCTTTCGCTAAATCGTACCATTTTTGGGACTAGAAAAGCCTCACCGGGTTAAAAAAAAAAATGAAATAAAAAAACTGAACTCAGTGCAAGAAAGGCCTTGTTTTCTTGTTTCCCATACATGAAAACAGACGTGTAAGTTCTACGGGCGTCCGGGTAGCGTAGCGGTCTATTCCGTTGCCTACAAACTGGGGGGTCGCCGGATTGAATCCCCGTGTTACCTCTGGTTTGGTCGGGCGTCCCTACAGACACCCGACCATGGCTGCGGGTGGGAAGCCGGATGTGTGTATGTGTCCTGGTTCCTGCACTAGCGCCTCCTCTGGTCGATCGGGGCACCCGTTCAGTGGGGGGAACTGGGGGGAATAGCGTGATCCTCCCACGTGCTACATCCCCCTGGCGAAACTCCTCATTGTCAGGTGAAAAGAAGAGGCTGGTGAATCCACATGTATCGGAGGAGGCACGTGGTAGTCTGCAGCCCTCCCCGGATCAGCAGAGAGGGTGGAGCAGCGACCGTGATGGCTCGGGAGAGTGGGGTAATTGGACTGGTACAATTGGGGAGGGGGAAAAAAAGGGGGGGGACAAAAAACCCAGACATGCAAGTTCTGCTGCAACAGGCGTGGTACCGAGCATCATCCTGTTAAATGCTGTCTCAAGAGAAATAATGCTGAGTTATGTGTAGTAGGATTTCAACAACTTTTTTGCTTTTTAATCATGCAAAAGGGGTCATTCTGCTACTTTTATGATTTGCATAAATGTGTTATGCATAAACGGCAAGCGAAGACATTGTCAGGCTGGTCGACAAACGCATGCCTCTCTAGTGTCATTATGCAAAAATGAACAGTGACAATGCACTTACATTGTGTATTTCTGCGATATCTAGGTGAAGGAAAAGCAGCGTCTGGCCTCGCTCGGGTCAGAGTCAGTCATAATCACTGACTGCTGAGTTCCGCTCTTTTGCATGCCTTCTCCATCACGGACAATTATTTCCGGTGCATCTATTGTTGTTAATGCACACATCTTGTTTGTGTGAAGAAGAAAAAAAAAAGTCCTGATGTCAAGGCTGAGTTTTCTTTTTACTCTTGTTTTAGAGGGCATCTGTCCCAGCTATTGCTGTTACCGCTACCCATCTCTGCTGTGCCCAGGCAGAGATGGGTGTAGCAGCTCACACCTGTATTTTTGGGTCTACGAAAAGGAAAAATTTGTTAGATCTCTGGCGTTATCTGTTTAAAAAACAGTGACGTGAACACATCTAGTCAAACGGTGCCATTGCAGGCAAGCTGTTAGCAGCAGGGTTAGAACTTGTCTGACTGTATTACCGGTGACATATTTAAGCGCGCCAGAGCAACAGCCTTCTGGAAATAGCAATTGCAAACTGCTTCCCAAGTGTTTTAACTAACCCCATAACCACAATAATGATTACTGTACCTGACCATGGTAGCAGTCTGAAAACGGGGAAAGAACGAGCGCGCCATCCTAGTTCCTTTTTGTTTGTTTTTTTTGTTCTTGTTTTTTCAAATGAATAATTGCATTAGCTCCTGGCTGCCCCCAAAACACCATTTTCTTTCCTTAGTCAAAGCAAAGCACCAGCTGGGCAAGGCCTGCATCTCGACAGAGAACACGCTGTGACGTATCACAGAAAAGGACTAAAACATCCCTAGAGAGTGTTTTAAATCTTCTTTTTTCTTTCTTTTTTCGGTTGGACATTCACAGTAACCCATTTAAAGCGAGAGCCCGTTTCCTAATTGTTTTCTCTTTGCGTGAAAACGCTGCTAAAACCTCATGAAAAAGTATGAGTATATGCCTCCGTATGTGTGTCCGTCCTCACAGGGACAGAGGAGGAGGAGGTCTTCTCTCCAATCAGCAAGTGGATCTATTTTTTTGATTATTTAGTGCAGTTTACAGAGCGTGACAGCTCAAATTCCACTTATCTGCAGGTGCAACAGGCAGATTAGGAGACCGTGTCAGAGATCGAGACGTGCCGGAATGCTATACACAGGGTTTTGCCCGGCGCAAGTCAATAAACCCGAGTGACCCTAATCCATATTACCGCAGCCAAAATGGTTAAGTCCTTCATGACTTGTCGCCGGGCGCCCAACGACGGTGTCAGAGATAACAAGTGCCAAATCACAGAAATCTTGATTGGTGACGTAGCAGGCTGAAATTCTTACTGGCATACTGAACAGTGATGTTACGACGAGCTTTTTAGTCTCTCGAGAAAACACATGACAAATACAAGACATTACGCACCGCAATGAGGGCTATATACGCTGAGGGATAAGTAAGACTGAGACAGCGGGCAGAGCGGGGGACTCTCCTCTGAAATTGGTGTATATCCTGACTTTTAGAGAGAGAAAAAGACAAAAAGAGAAACCCTAGAGACTTTGAAACGGTCTACAAGCTGGCGAGGCTTGCACAGGGCACCTTTTACTCGGCTGTCAGTGTTGCAGCCACGGTGCAGACAGCCCCCGGACTGTCCTACAAGCCCTGTGTTGTTTGGAAGAGCGGAGCAAGGAAGAAAAAAATTAATCAATAAACTCGGCATGTGCATCACATAAACAACAATCAGCCATTTCTGAAGTCTCTCCTGTGTAACCAACTGAACTGGAGAAAGACAGCATACCAAGCGACATTCGGTTACTGGCCATCTCTGCTTTAGGTGCAGAGGAAAGGCGGGGATGACGGAAATCCTGTGCTGACGAGACGTGGAAGACCTTGAAAACAGAAAAACATATCATGGCCACAATCCTTTGGTTACCAATGAGGACAATTTAAGCCACTTTCTACTCTGCCAGATAGCCCTTTAAACCACCCTCCCATCGCACTAAACTTTATTTTGTTGCTCAAACAACAAGGCTGTCGGCACAGAAATATGGAGGCATTTGCTTTCGCTGTTCACTCACACAAACAAGCACGTCCAAACAATAAAGACGGCTGCAAATGGCACCGTTTTTTGTAAGCAGAATATCTGTGCCGTTTGCAGTCAGGCAGTTTTCTGTTACAGCTTCATCTGCCAATAAAGGCTGATGAGTGGACCATAACGGCAAAGGCTGGCTCGAGGGCAGTAAAACCTGCATTTCTGCCTCCAACAATACAATCCGCCATCCCTGCTCATCCTCGCTACTGTGACCTGTTGACATTTCCGGGGGACGGAAGTTGATTTTGGTTCAACTCCACAAAAAACACAGGAAGCACCATCCGGCAGAGCAGGGGGCTGAGATCGTGACAGGAGTACTTACAACAACAAGCGGGTGTCTAGTTTCCACCGGACCACTCACAGTAATTAAAGTTCAGCATGAGGCCACGGCGAGGGTGGCACATCCGCGAGACCATGCCTTACACGTGACGCTGCACAAACACTGCCATTGGTGGAGCGAGGCTGTCGATAAATAGCGAGCGAGGACATTGACACGCCCCAGTGTTGCTGCCTCCTCCAATTTAAAGGCTAGCTTAAATTGCCCGAAGCGTTTTAAAAGGGCAAATTCATTCTTCACAAACTGCGGTACATCAGCCCATCTAATTAAAACAAAGATTCTAATGGAGTAAGCATCATTCGACGGAGGACATATATCCTGAAGGAAGAACCAAAGAGCGCCACTGAGGCATGAAATTAATGCTCACAATGGTAAGAGTAAGGCAGAGAAGCATCCGGAAATGGGAACGCAATGAGCTATTCCCTCACAACATACAATCGAAGCTAAAACTGATCATCTGAGCAAAGTGGACCCCAGTGACCCGTCAAATGTGTCACTTCCCACCTCGCCCACCCTGGAGGCTCCGTCAAGTCGCGGGGACCGAATCCAATAATGTAAATCATAGCCTTGTAACACAAGCAAGACAGAGAAGATCAATATTCATTGTGGCTCAGAAAACACTCATTCTTCATAATACCCAGAGAGGTCATCCATCATGTTTCCCTGGCTCAGAATCTAATCTCCAGGAAGTCAAGATGTTGGCTGAACATCAGAAGAAGGACAACCCTGATCCTGCCGAGGAGCAGCCAGCGCGAATTATCTACAGCACTTTGACATTCTCATACCATTTGAGGAGGGTCGGCGAGGATCTTGCCCCTACCCTGGGCTCATAAAAGCCCCCAGGCCAGGTTTGGATGCTGGGACCTAGTTCAGCACTTTCTTCCATCTTATATTTTATTCATTATTATAATTTACTTGGCTGACTCCCAAAGTGAGGTTCTCATCTAAGGTACATAGGTACTTACTGTGGTGTCATAAAAAGTGCAGAAAGACAATGGCTACATTGTAAATTATTGATTGTATTAATGTGGATGTTGTGGGTACTCCTGGGCACCCTGGATGGCATGCAAAATACCTACACGGTGATGGAAAATTAGAAATTAAAATGAAGATTCAAAAGAGAGGGAGGGAAAAGCAAACGGTTGTCTGACTAATAGACATAGACTACTTTAGAGGTAGTCTAACGTCACCTTTAAATATAGATACTGGGACTATCTCCTTTGAAGAAGAGCACCTCTAATATAATGAAAAGTCAAGGGGTTTCCTGAGTGAATGACGAGGGGTATCCGGTTTGAGGGGCATATGCAAAACAGTGCTGTGTTTGCACATTGGCTTCCATGAATAATTTATTGGGATGAATTCAGAAGTGATGTGTCCATAACTTATCTATTTAATTTAAATTCTTAAGCCCCTCTTGTGTATATTTCAGTTTTTATAAGTTTGCCTTTTTTTTCTTTTATTTTTTTAATTAGACCTTTGCACCAGTGGTCTGTACACTACTGTAACTCTGTTCATCTACTGCTACTACACTGCTACTCTACTGCTACTACACCGCTACTCTACTGCTTTTACACTGCTACTCTACTGTATGACTCTGTATAACTTTAAAGTGTAGTAGCAGTGTAGTTGCAGTGTAGCAGTAGGAGTGTAGCATTGTTGTAGCAGTAAATTAGCAGTGTGGTAGCAGTAAAGTAGTGGTGTAGTAGCAGTAGAGTAGCAGTGTAGTAGTAATAGAGTAGCAGGGTAGTAGCAATAGAGTAGCGGTGTAGTAGTGTAGTATTAGTAAAGTCACAGTGAAGTAGCAGTGTAGTAACAGTATCATAGCAGTGGAGTAGCAATAGAGTAGCAGTGTGGTTGCAGTGGAGTAGCAGTGTGGTAGCAGTAGAGTAGCAGTGTAGTAGTAGTAGAGTAGCAGTGTGGTAGCAGTAGAGTAGCAGTGTAGTAGTAGTCAAGTAGCAGTGTAGTAGTAGTAGCAGTGTGGTAGCAGTAGAGTAGCAGTGTGGTAGTAGTAGAGTAGCAGTGTGGTAGCAGTAGAGTAGCAGTCTAGTAGCTAATTAGATGTGGGTTTAAAAGGTGGCTAGTGGTGACTGGTGAATAGTGAATAATGAAATATCAAATATACAACGATATACAATTTAAAATACAACAAACAACGTAAAATGAAAAAGAAGCATTGTTAAGAAAAGCTTAAAAACATCCAATACGCTACACTACTATGTTAATAGACAAAGAGAGAAACAATAGTGACATCGTGATTCATGAGTAGTCGGTGGTGTGTGGGATGATTGGATCTTGTTTAGGTTTGTGAAGTATGCGCCAATCAGTTGTGTCTCACCCCCCAAAAGGCCCAAACACTTAAGCAGTCGGGGAACGCCAACAACGTGGGCGGCAACAGATGAGACCACAACTGAAATTTCCATCCGGCACCATTTGTAAGTCTACACTAGATGTTTTCTTCAAAGATGGGAGATAAAGCATTCCTCAGTGCAAATGTGACCTTTAATGTGAAAAGTCTTGGAATATTGAGTATAGGTCTGCTCGGCCAAGATGTCGTTTTGCCTACCGATGTGATGATTAACAAAAAAGAAAAGATCATCCATTACCTTCCACGACGCAGCAGCTTGTTGTCAACAACATAGTATAACAACAGCGAGTTCTTAAATGCGTCAACGGATGCAGACGTTTGGACTCGATTCCACTGTACTTCATCTGACCATCTCATTACCACGTCCACCATGCCATTTGCTCGACGCTCACCCAACACCTGTTCCGACTCATACCCTAAACCTCCTCATTGGACATGACACACAGGCAACCTACATGGACTGAGGTTCAATCTACTGTTAATCTTCCATTTTGACAGGCAGTAGACAGACCTGGGGGAATGTAGCTGGCAATTAATCCAATAGGAATGTTTACTGTTTCCAGTGGAATGTCTCTGAACCCATGGTGCACCATAAATGGCCCCGGCCCAAACCAGCTCGCAGAAAAATGAGGCTAAGACGGGAAAAGAGCACGAAGGAAAGAAATTAATACTGGCCAAGAAAAAGCAAAAACACTTGAGTTGGAATTGTTTCTTTTGAAGGGAAGCTCTTTTTTAAAGGAAAAGTCCATCCGCCCCCCCCACCCCAACCCTTGACATTCAGCCTCAATGCAAAACAAAAAAAAAATGTGCGAATTAACAAAAAAATGTACGACGAAGTCATTAGGGTTTACTGCACCGTGCTTAAGGAAGAGCTTGATGCAAAGAAATTTGTCGAACGGTTGAACAGCATATTTCCATTCACATCTTCCTGTCACTGGACACCCTGACCCATCTGTAAAAACACTCCTGCATACCCTATACTACTGTCGACAATCGACGTCAAGCTGGTAAACCACTAAAATGTAATCCTAAAATAATTTTTTTCCTCCCTGAAAATTAGCACAAAGGTTTTCGTTAAGCGAGAGGAACCAAAAGAAAACTCTGATCCAAATTCCACCGGAAAGTTTTAAAAAAAAAAAGGAAAAGAAAACACATGGAATAAATTGTCTGGACCCTGCAGAAGAAAAAAAACATTTAACATTGAAACCAAATTAACATACTGTACAACATCATGCAACAAAACATGATGCAGACTTGTCATGGCGCTGGTTTGATTATACAACATTGGCACGTGTTAACAATTTAGCTGATAGCTAGCTAAGAGACTGAGACCTGATCCCACAAAGCAACTATTTATTCAGCCACAACAGCAGTGAGAATTCAATCAAGGTTAATTGATCCATCTCTGGTGCTTTGCTTTGTTCTCAAGTCTAATGATCATACTCATCACAGCGGACTTGCAGTCCGCTCAGCAACTGCAGTGTATTGGCCGTGTCTGCAGGTGAGAAGCAGGATATGGGTGTGTGTCCTCATTTGGTCGATCAGGGCGCCTGTTTGGGGGGGGGATAGCCACGTCCCCCTGGTGAAACTCCTCACTGTCAGGTGAAAAGAAGCAGCTGGCGACTCCACATGTATCGGAGGAGGCATGTGGTAGTCTGCAGCCCTCCCCAGATCAGCAGAGGGGGTGGAGCAGCGACCGGGAGGCTCGGAAGAGTGGGGTAATTGGCCGAATACAACTGGGGGGAAAAGGCGGGGGGGGGTCCGAAATGGAGAAAAAAACAACTGCAATGTGCTACTACTATTGCAGCACATTATTTAATTGTATTATTATTTTTACTTATTTTATTATTGCAGCACAATATTGTAGCACATGTGCAAACAGCGAACACAATGTGATGTCGGATGTTACTACACCGCTGATGTTGTGAAAGTTCCATAACGGTTGTGTGATGATTTGTAATCTGATTTTCCTACTTACTAGGAAAATAATGAGTCGATTATAGTTTTGCTACCCAGCCCGAGCTCGGCTGGATCTGTGGCTAAAGGGTCAGATTTGGGCTTATGTTTGATTTACTAGATTGGGCTCTGGTCTCATTTCTGATTAATTAAATATTAGACTATGTGCTATTTTAAGGGGCAATATTTAAACAATCCTTGGAAGTTATTGCTGTGTCTTCAATGAGGGGCTGTTCTCCCATTTTTACCAAACGCCAGAAACCCTCCGCTTTGCTGACAGCTGCTAATTTGATGTTGATAAATTAGGGGTTCATTCATATCATTGCATTTTCTTTATTCTTTTACATTTGTTATTATTTATCTACTTTTAAGATTTTTGTCTTTATCCCATTTCCTTTATACTACGTTTTTGTTCTGTTTGTTTTCGTCTTTTCTCTTTACCTACTTTTTATCTGCACACTTTGACAACACAGAATACAGAACTCTTTATTAGCCATTTTGTACATACATACAAATGAAATTTGCATTTAACCCATCCTAGCTGTGTTGCTAGGAGCAGTGGGCAGCCGCCGTGCAGCGCCTGGGGACCAACTCCAGTTCTTCTTTCCACTGCCTTGCTCAGGGGCACAGGCAGGAGTATTAACCCTAACATGCATGTCTTTTTGACAGTGGGAGGAAACCCGGAGCACCCGGAGGAAACCCACACAGACACGGGGAGAACATGCAGACTCCACACAGAATGGACCTGGGACAACCTGGGGTTCGAACCCAGGACCTTCTTGCTGTGAGGCAACAGTGCTAACCACTGGGGCCACCGTGCCGCCCATGTTGAGTGCATCGCCTTTTAATGTACGTAATGATTGATTGGTTGGTTAATTGATTGATTGAGTGACTGATAAATTCATTAATTCACTGTCACTTTAAGGTTTGATTCATGTAGGGCCTGAATATCATGTTTAGGTAATTAAAGCCTACATACACACACACACACACACACACACACACGCACACACACACACACACACACACATACACAGAACAAAAAATATAAATATGAGCTGGCAGGAATGTGTCAAGTTGTCTTCGGTTTATTGACCTCACCAGATGCAGGTAAAACCACAACCTTTGGCCGACGGTTGCACACCGGAGACAAAGGGGCTTGTGATGGCACCCAGGGAGGATATGCCAGGTCTCTGCAGGGGAGACAAGACTACTGAGGCTGCTCCAAGTGTGTATTTGATTTTGTTGAGGGCTGGAAAAGAAAGTAGGAAGCGTTCATTTGGCAAATTAGATGAGGCATGAAGAAAAACTTTCTTTCTAGTGGAGTGATTAACCAACTTTTTTTTAAATCTTCCTTTAAATAAACTTGTTTACTTTATCAGGCGAGCTCACTGTGGAGACGACTGAGGCGAGGGGAAATGTGTATCCGACAAAAAAGAAAACAAAAAAATGGAGAAATGATGATCTTTCATAAATGCCTCAGCTCAAGCGTTTCCAGGACCAGGACCAGCTTGCAGCAACGGCAGTAAGTCAGATTTCCGTGGAATTCACCACAGAAAACAACTTGGAAGTTTTTTGAAGCATCGCTCGAGAGCCCAACAAGGCACCTTTTCCCCTGACTCAATTATCGTAGCGAAGTCAGCCAAAGGCCTCGCTATTAAACAGATCATTTTTCCATCTGTGGCTATGTCTTAGGGTGAAGAAAAGCCCCGCGTGCGGTGATGTTTTTAGAGGACTTTCAAATCACATCTCTTGACTCTCTGCCTTTTCAAGTCCTCCAGGGGACGAACAGTACGCCCCCTGTGCAGCTTGATTCAACCTCCGGTTAAAAGTCAGAGCCCCCTCTCAGCTCACAGAGCCTGCTGTCAGATAGCAGCACTGCCGAATTGAGGAATAAATGTGTGAATTAACAAAGTGTGCGACCGAGTCATTTGGCTCACTGCGCCTGTTCCCGGGAACGTGCCTGATACGGACAGATTTATGGGAGGCAGCACGACACATGGCAATAACTTGACCCGTGGATTTACAACTTATTAGAAGCCGCAGTTTATCCTTTACCCAATTCACTAGTCTTGTGACCCAGCACTAACAAAAGGCCTGAACAAAATACTTGGGATTAACAGAATGACAGGTTAATACTCAAAGCAAAGGGAGAGCATTGAGGATTTTCTCTTTAATGCGGAGGTTTAATTACAATGCTATCTCATTTTAGGGTTGCACACATGTTCCATTTCTCTCGCAGGAAGATCATTTACACTATAATTTCGGTGTGTAGTTGAGCACAAATCGCAACAGCGCATTCGTCCTTTTCAGTATGCTCTGAGAGTAGCTTGCAGCAAAGGCAATTTAATCACAACTGTATCGCCTTGGCAAAGTCAGGGCAAACCGAGAGAGGGGGGATAGACACTATGACTGCAATAGTACATCCATCTGGCCCAGTGTAAAATCCACACTGCTGCCTACTGCCCTGTACTGGTTTTCCAGGATTCATACTGGGGATTGCTGGGTGCCCAGACATGTGATTCCAAACGCAAATGAACTTGGATGCTAATATCCCACAAAATGATAGCTGCAGCATCTCGTCTCATCTCATTATTGGCTGATTCTCCGGGGTCGGGTCGTGGTGGCAGCAAGCTAAGTAGGGCACTCCAGACGTCCCTCTCCCCAGCAACGCCCTCAAGCTCCTCCTAGGGGATCCCAAGGTGTTCCCAGGCCAGATTGGACATGTAGTCCCTCCAGCGAGTTCTGGGTCTACCCTGGGGTCTCCTCACAGTTGGATGGCCTGGATAACTTCCAAAGGAAGGCGCCCAGGAGGCATCCTAATCAGATGCCCGAACCAACTCAACTGGCTCCTTTTGATGTGAAGGAGCAGCGGCTGTACTCCGAGCTCCCTCCGTCTGTCCGAGCTCCTCACCCTATCTCTAAGGCTGAGCCCAGACACCCTACGGAGGAAACTCATTTCAGCCGCTTGTATCCGCGATCTCACCCTTTCGGTCACTACCCAAAGCTCATGACCATAGGTAAGGGTTGGAACAAAGATTGACTGGTAAATTGAGAGCTCTGTAGCGCTCAATCTACTGCTCTATAGCTCTGTAGTTCAGCCCAGCTCTATAGCTGCAGCTAGAGCTGGGCTGGACTCTATAGCTACAGCAATGAAAACAAAATTTGCACAACTTCCTTTCCACTCTCAAATTAACCCAGGACAGTTTGGAGTGGTTTTCCAAGCTGCCAAAAAAACTGTGATATGCAAACAGCCCTGCAAGGCTGTCTGACACTAGAACAGGACATTTCAAACCTAACTGGTGAACAGAACACAGTGTTGACCTTTGACTCCTGTCAGACATACGACGCATCAGCAAGTGTGCACCGGGTTTTTGTTTACCGGTCTGAACTATGGAGAAATACCACGTAGAAACATCCTCCCTTATTAGGTTTGAAAACAGCCCGAGTCATTGATGATAAGATGACGTAAGATACACATTCATGTATATTACATAATAGACAAAATAATTACAAGTTGCACTTGTTTGTTGTTGCTCAAAGATGTGACGAGGTCCGATGAGTTTACGGCAAGGGTCAAAAGCAATCTTGTGGGTCCACCTAAGAACAGTTTAGTGAAAAGTGATGATGCTGAAGAGTTTCGCACTGGCTTGTTTGAAAAGAGCAGAAGTCGGTAATTGGAAAACGAACGCATCCTTTCCAAGTGATGTACAATGTCGGGATCCCCACAGGTCTGCGTTGAGGCCCATTAGAGTGACATCTGGAAGACAGATACTTCAGCCTAAGTTCCCACACAACCACTAATACTGGGTCTTTTTGCTAACCTAATGGGTTCCATGGCAATACATGAAAGCATCCATAACCCAATGTGAGGGTAAAAATAGAATGCTAAAGCTATCTGTGCAAAGAGAGTCCGGAGATACAATTCAAACAAAACTAGTAAAGCTAAAACTGATTCTGCCTGCTTTTAGCTTGCTTTTTTTTAGGTACTGGAGAATTTTTGTCTATCACATTAGTAATAGCACATCAGTAATAGAGACTTAGACAGCATCGGACATAATTGTTTATGTGCCATCAGTGAAGAGTATGCGATGAGTCATCAGCTTTTGAACATCGGCGCTAACCACTGTTTGGAATATTTAATAGGATAACCACAACTTGCCAGAAACAATGTTATTCCCCATGCAATCATACAGCATGATGAATCAAACTGACTGGAAGAGGGTGATCTCATTGCTATATTTGATCTATATGGCCCAACTGTGTGCAGTTAGTGATGGAAATGAAAGCCAGTTTATTTGGCATGCAGCCACTCCGCCAGAATGGCCTCCTTGCTCAGCAGTTACACCTCAAAGCCTCCTGGAGGCCACCTTGTACATATTGTCTTGTATTTCGCTATGAAAACAGCTCCTGTAAACATGTAAGGGCTGACTTTTGACAGAGAAATTCACAACATGGCGCTTGAAAATAGAAAATATTTGCTGTAACAAGGATAGGAACATTACTGGGTAGAACTGGGAGGAGATGGAAAGTTTTGAGGATGCCGTCACCCCCCCCCCTTCCTCCACCTCCTCCCCTGTCCCTTGTTTACTAGCTTTAATAACAATAGAAAAAGCCTTGAATTGAAGTCATTCGCAAGATAGACTAGGTTAATGTCTGTCAGCATGCTAAGTTTATCGCTGGAAACTCATCAGTCAAAACTGACAAATGGCCTTGGACTGCTGCTGCTGCTGCTTCAGACAGACAGCATCTCCTGGAGTGCTGGCCCCTCCAAAGCCACATAAATTCAAGGTGCTGATCCACCGCTCTCATCAGGAATACATAACGCAACTTCATTGAAAAATCAGTTATTTTGCCGGCAGTCACGGTCCAACTCCTCCACTTCACGACACTGCTGCCGAATGCTCTTCAAACACCGAGCGTTGACTGTGAAGCCGGCGCCTGGTGTCACATAGACGGAGGCACACAAAGCAGCTCGCTTGAAAACAGCAGAGCATGAAACATTTGTGCAACAAAGGGGTTAACGGTGACACACTTGACACTAACCGCAGCCCGTTTCAAAGATTGGCAGGTTTTGATAGGCCGCTGAATAACCTAGCACATTACTTTGGAATAGAGAAAACAGCATCTGACAGTCGGCATCTCTGTCTTGGTGCGATGCGAACGCCATCTGCATTATGATGAGTTATTTCTCAAGTACAGACTCGCCGATATATGCACTGTTGTGTATTTTACATCTTGGATAAACCAACGACAACAACATTAACTCTAGCCAGTCGAGCAGTACTGTGGATCTATTAAACTGAGTTGGGGGGGTCAACTAGAGAATGGACAGCAAGCCTACAACGCATCAGATGACTCATGCATATATCATAGCATCAAATGAGTTAGGCAGCAAAACTGATCATTATAACTAGTTTGCTAAGTGTAAGGGATGCATTAGGCAGGTACTTACAAGCACTGGGCATGAATTATTTTCACACGTCTAGGCTATGTGTGAGTTGTGGATAGGGTATTAATACGCCAATACAGGCAATAGCATTGCTGCAGGTGCATTATATGTCTCACGGTTGTTTCCGCTGATATGAATCGGGGAGTGGATAGTCTGCATGCTCCATGCCCATCAAGATGGACACAACTCCCCCCGATACACACTGGACACTAAGCTTCCTGCAGCACTCAGCGGCTTGTTAAAATAAAAGACCCCTGAAAAAGGAGGTCAAATGCTTCATTTGAGAAACACAGACTGCAGCTTCAGAATTTCAGACAGAGAAAGGACATTTTATCACAAAGAGCCAACCAAAAAGAAAAGAAAGGTGTTCGAGGTCAGAGCCGGGCCAGGATGTGAATGTCTTTGGGGAGAGGCCAAGGAATCTGGTATTTCCAAAGAAACTGGTCAGAAATATTGAAATGAGACGCTGCAGCTGTGGTCCTCGGGGAGACGTGTTTGGCAGCCTCGTGCACTTATTCTTACCCCTGCCCTGTCTGGTGCAGAGACTCTCAGGCCACCCTGTATTCTCTTGAAAGCCAGCTGGGGGACATGCCGCTATGGAATTTGGCAGCTACCTTTGGTTAATGGGGCGCAACACACCAGCCATCACAGGTTTCGATTTCTAGATAATCAGAATGACCCGCAGCACAGTTCAGGACTGTGGAAAATATGATTCCATTTTCAAATAATACACCAATTTCTAAAAAAAAAAAAAAAGGGGGGGGGTGAAGGCACCACTTCCCTTTGAACATCAACTTCTCCGCAGTGCTGTGAGCGGGCCCATCCATGCCTTCTCTGCTGAGAATTAACAGTTTGCCGACATGTTAAAGCCATGTGAGGCTAAATGAAGGATGGCAGAACACTCCACTTGAAAGTCTGCATTTGAAGCCCGAGTGTCTCGGGTGATAAAGGACGCTCCAGTGCACAAAGTATACCGCGAGCGCTTTGTTACAGGACACAATCCTCTAACAACACGGTATGAACACTGTACGAAATTAGATTTCATACAGAGCGCTTCCACGGAAAGGAAGGGGGGGGGGCTGCTGTTTCATCTCCCTAACTCCTACTAATCCACCCGGATGCATGTCACAAGTGTCAACATCTAATGACTTTAGGCCTTCAGACTAAAAGAGCCAACAAAACACTGCATATAAAACTTTCTTGATCCCTCACTCTTTCCTGTTTCCATCACTTAAGTGGAAAGAGGAAAAAAAAAGGCCATTTGAAATTAATTCTCTCCGTGATGAAATATCCAATGCATTTTCTGGCAGAAGACAAATCTCCATCCAAGACTCTTGATAACAAAAGCACCCCACCCACCCCCTCCCCATCTGTACTGTCACGATTAAAAATCTATGGTTCGAGCCATTACCAAGTGACGCATCATTACCACGCGGTTAATGGATGTCTGAGCGAATGCTAGAAGAGTCCACCCCGGTGCCACGCTGGCTAGAGTGATCACACTCACGAGTCCGGCCTAAAACATGGACATCTTGTTTTGCGCCGGTGATAAAGTGCCAATGCTTATGAATGTCGTTCATTCAGGGGGTCTCTCTGTTCTGAATGGCTGAGCGCTCGTGTACCGTGCTGGGGACAATTACAACGGCCCTGCTTTACATGCAGATGTTTGATAAGGTGTGGCGGGCACTGAGGGTGATTCATTGTTTATTTGCTTTAAAGCATTTTAAATGAGCACTTCATCGGCATTCTAATGAGAGCAAAATGATGCTTGGTTTAAATCAAAGGCGATAAACCAAAAACCGGCCTGACTTTCATCACCGACAGTGTCATTTGTCAAAGTGTTTGCCCTGCGTCACAGAACATAGAGATTGGGAGGGACGAAATAACCTGCAATAAAACAGCACGCCTTTCAAGAGGCCGCGCACGCCGCACGCACCCAGTCGTGGCATTTAAATCATCCTAATCATCCTTCCCCACTCACTGCGTAATAATATAGCATCCAGAGAAAACGAATCCCATCAGTAGTTACGACGCCCACATCTCTCCCGTCTGAACAGGCTTCGTGTACCAACTAGTAAGCAGACAGCAAGATGCGGCGACATGGCGTAGACAAGAGTAGGCCGCACATCGACCTCGGTCGTGAACATCACATCTGTAGGGTGAGGAAACGTGCACCTCTGAAATGTCAGCTCACCTGCTCAAAAACAGGCCTGTTGCAGTCTGTGCTCCCTCCAAATCTCCACCTTCAGCATGCTTACCTGCCTAAGCTCACAATTAGACAACTTCTTTTCTTTCTTTCTTTTTCCCTCTAAAAATAACCCCCTTTCTCACTTAGAGTCTATCCTGGCCATGATTAAATGAAATGCCTGGGTGATGAAAACAATCCTTTATTCCTACACAATCACCACATCTATACCCTGAAGGTAAACGTGGGAATAAGGTACAACATACATCCTAGTGTTGTAAGTGACATGATGCACCCTTTCGGACACGCCTCCGTCACCGACCGAAACATCTTATCCCCGTCGCCCAGTGAAACCTGCCACAATTCAGCAGCAACATCTGTCAAACGCCGCACACACTGGGAGAGGTTACCAAGTCCATTGAGTTTATTATCATGTCAGCGCCGGTTAAACTGGGCCATCGAGGGTGGTGCCGGCCACCTCCATATCAGCCACAATGCTATCCTCACACTGATCTAAAAGGAAATGTACTGAAGGAGGGAGAGTATGAGCAATCTCATCTGTGTGCGTGAGTGTGTTGTGTACAACCCCCTCGGTCTGCTGATCACCTCCCTACATCCCTCATCCATAACAACAAGGGCTCCTCTTGCCTGAAAGCACGGTTTTAACAATGCAGGAGTAGAAAATATTAATGACAAATTAACTCAATAAATAATCTGCTTTACTCATAGCCATCCTTTCATTAGCATGGAGTCTCCACTGGCCTGGAAGAGAACGGTCTATTTTATTTTATTTTTTTCTACTTCAGGTGTAGGACAAAGAGGGTGAGGGACCACTCCATCCATTCATTCATCCTCGAGCCGTGCGTGGCTCCCATTGGTCAGCTTCTTGTTTTGAAATCCCTTTGTTATGGTTCCTCCTTGGCTTTAACAACGCAGCCTCGGGGCGAAAGGCAAGTATTCGTTCAGAGTTGTGCAAAAAAGAAAGAAAAAAAAACAACAACAGCAACAACACGCCCTACTGAGTGCCGTTGGTATATTTCGCGTCTTTTTGAGATAACGACCGGACACCCCGGCGCAATGACGAGGCAAGTGTCCGGCGTTATAACGCGGATGCCGTTTTTTAAAGGATTCTCTTGTCTCGCCGGAGACGAGAGCGCGTTACTTCTGCAGCCGGTTTCTTTTTATTTTTTTTACCACTTTCATTTCGAAGAAAACTGCCTTAACTCTTGAGTTACAGAAGGGTGGGGGGTGGGGGTGGGGGGATAAGACCCACATAGAAACCCATTCATTCTTATGCGAGCAGCGGGTGCCTTATTTCTGCTGAAAGGAGCCCGTTATGTCGCTTATGAGGGCTTTATGTAGGATGCACAGAGGATTCACTCAAACTTTGCCGTTCACGCGTGGAGCGTTTTTTCTTAAAAGCCTCACAACCCAAAAAAATAAAACTGGCAGTACATAAAGGTCGCGTCTTCTACTCCGCTGTAATGGGACATTATATTCAGTATCGCTTCTCAAGTAGCCCGCAGGAAGGACGGAAACGATGACGGAAATAACAACAGAACTAGTTTTCGATTTTACAGAAAAAAAATAATAAATAACGTTCAAATACAATAGCTAAGATAACTCAGGAATATATATATGTGTGTGTGTGTGTGTGTGTATATATATATATATATATATATATATATACGTATGCGTACCATGAGTTTCTGCTTGAAGTCGACAGCTCTACCCGACCACGCGTATCAAACAACTTCTGCTTGCCGGTCGGTATGCATCCACATGGTTTACCGATAGCGTCCTAAAATGCGCCAGCGCAGGTGAATCTGCTTGTTGGAGTCTGATTGTTGTTGTTGTTGTTGCTGTTGTTGTTTTTCATCCGCCGGCAACACACGTGCAAAAAGTTAAAAGTATCTTCTGGACGTCTGGCCGTGTTGTGACACTTCGTACCTCCCTGTCCCTCAATCTGCAGACTAGGAACCCTCTGAATCAACGTGCCTGCCTCTGCCTCTCTCTCTCTCTCTCTCTCTCTCTCTCTCTCTCTCTCTCTCTCTCTCTCTCTCTCTCTCTCTCTCTCTCTCCTCTCTCTCTCTCTCTCTCTCTCTCTCTCTCTCTCTCTCTCTCTCTCTACCTCTCTCTCTCTCTCTCTCTCTCTCTCTCTCTCTCTGTCTGCCTCTACCTCTCTCTCTCTACCTCTCTCTCTACCTCTCTCTCTCTCTCTCTCTCTCTCTCTCTCTCTCTCAATCTGTCTCCCTCCCTCACTATGACTGCTTTTGTCTCTGTCTGTCTGTCTGTCTCTCACTATGTCTGTCTGTCTCTATCGGTCTGATTTTCTATCTGTCTGTCTGTCTGTCTCTCAGTCTGTCTCTCACTATGTCTGTCTGTCTCTCTCGGTCTGATTTTCTATCTATTTGTCTGTCTGTCTGTCTGTCTGTCTGTCTGTCTGTCTGTCTGTCTGTCTGTCCGTCTCTGTCTGTCTCTCTCACTTTGACTGTTTTTGTCTCTGTCTGTCTGTCTGTCTGTCTCTCACTATGTCTGTCTCTCGGTCTGGTTTTCTATCTGTCTGTCTGTCTGTCTGTCTGTCTGTCTGTCTGTCTGTCTGTCTGTCTGTCTGTCTGTCTGTCTGTCTCGTCTGTATCTGTCTGTCCGTCTGTCTATGTCTGTTTGAGTCAGTCTGTCTCTTTCTGTCTGTCTGTCTGTCTCTCACTATGTCTGTCTGTCTGCCTGTCTGTCTGTCTGTCTCTCTCTCTTTCTCACACACACACATTGTGTCTGTCTGTCTGTCTCTGTTTGGCTCTCTGTCTGTCTGTCTATCTCTCTCTATGTCTGTTTGTGTCTGTCTGTCTCTTTCTGTCTGTCTGTCTGTCTGTCTGTCTGTCTCTCACTGTCTGTCTCTCTCACTATGGCTGTCTGTCTGTCTGCCTGCCTGTCTGTCTGGCTGTCTGTCTGTCTCTCTCTCACACATACACACAGTCTGTCTGTCTGTCTGTCTGTCTGTCTGTCTGTCTGTCTGTCTGTCTGTCTGTCTGTCTGTCTCTGTTTGGCTCTCTGTCTGTCTGTCTGTCTGTCTGTCTGTCTGTCTGTCTGCCCGTCTGTCTGTCTGTCTGTCTGTCTGTCTGTCTGTCTGTCTGTCTGTCTGTCTCTCTCCCCGTGTTTCTGAGTCGAAGGCAGACAGGGCTGTTGGGGGATCCGTGGGGGAGGGGGCAAGGGGAAGCGGAGCAGCCGCTTGTCGGCGGTCTATTCAGGCCATTATGGCATATTAACCTGTATCGGGGGTTAAAGTTAAGGATGCATTTCACGTATGCTTTTACTGGAATAACAAATAGAATACGTTGTCAAGCCCAATCAATCAATCAATTAGACTTTATATAGCACATTTTGCACATTGCATTAAAATGCTATGCCATGCCCTTTGCATTAAGTGGACAGATTTAAAAAAAAAAGGTAGTGACAAAGAAGGAAACATGCTTAATGATTAAAAAAGCAAATAAATGAATAAATAAGTTGGATGAAACCTAGAGCCATAATAAAAGAGAGAGAAGCTGTAAAAGAATGATAAGGTAGAGTGGCATGAATCAAAGTAAAACTGATTAAATTAAAACAGACAGAACCCATGATTGACGAGCGGTCGTTATGCACATTAATTTTTCGGTGGTGGGGAATCAAGATTACTGCTTCAAAAGCGGGCAGAAAAGAAATCAGCGGCTCACGGACCTGCTGTTTGGGGAACTCCAACTGAGAGATGTTGATGACTGAGGTGAAACAAGACACTTAACCAAGCATGGGACAAAGCGTGACCACCACAGACCGGACATTGAACTGTTTGCCGCGGGTCGTTCGAGTAGTTCAAAAGAAAATGGCGATCTTTGTTGGTCGTTATGGTGACAGCACACGTCAGTGGGGGCCGTTGCCAACCCTCACGCGTCTGGCGTGAGTCTCGTGCTTTCAGGTTCAGTCTCAGTCTCACGCTGTCACGACACCAAGGCAAATCTCACGCCAAAACACTGCGACAGCAACAGGGATGAACAGGCGACCGCGCAAGTCTTTCTGGTGTAGTAATGGTTAAACCAAGCGAACGACTTTGACTCTAGAAGACAGCTGAGCATTCGAAAACTCGGTATTTTAAGTGAGTATTTCCATGGAGACGCATCTTAAATTACTCTCTGATTGGTGCGCGATGCTTATCTCCGTGTTGAGTGAATGTTCTGTAAACTGCACGGAAGAGAAGTAGGAAAGCAACGGAGAGATCGCGCATGCGCAAAACCTCACTGGCCAGGTTACCGGAGTTTTTGGCAACTTGGCGTTTGGTCGTCGTCGTTACTGCAAAACCTCACCTCACTGCGATTTATTTTTTTTTTTTTTAAAGTCTGCAACTTGCCACAAGCCAGTTTATACGAAAAATATCCCGTTGCAACGGTAACATTTCTGTGCAATGGCAGCAGTTCAAATAAAAATGGCCGCCGCTCTGACAAGCCTGCTACTCTGGCCACACACACACAACTAAATGCATGTGTATGTGGCCACAATTACACCCACAAGAGGTCCAAACAAACGCTAGTCACCAGAGAAACATGCTGCTACCATCTTGAAGAGATTTTCCGTCGCCTACACAGATCAGCAGTATGTAATGTCCCCGACTTACTCAGCAAACACGGTCAGCTTGAGCTGCCACCCATGACCACCACGATGACCCATCATTTTTATTGTTATCATCGTCATCATCAGCAATTTCCTAATTTATCATTTCAAGGACCTACATTAAGCTAACGGTTTCCATTTTGCACGTTTTGGGAAAGCATCCAAAAAATCTAATTCTGATAGTCTGCTCTACCATTTGTAGCAATAAACAACAGATTTTTTATATAGATTTCTAAGGATTTAATCTTCCCCTCCAACATTCTCAATTATTGTGTTCATTTTACAGTAGCGTTGGTGGATCAGCTGGTAACACACTTATGGTACTGTGTATAGCTACTGTATTTTCTCTCAAAGAGAAAGATGGCAACAGTAATGATGATCATAATGATGATGAGGATGGTGATGATGAGGATGTGATTGCATGATGCCTGGTTGTAGTCTCTGCAGGCAGTGGATATGACTCACACTGCCTTGGGCCTGCCTCGTGCCTCCAGTCAGTAATGCCCCAAAGCCCGAGCCTGCCTCGGTTTCTGTAGAAAGCGTATTGAAAACGAGTTAAAAACAAGCCTCTGTGAAAACTAATGTTCCCTTCACCCTGGTCCGACACTGTCTGCCTTTTCTTGATTGTTTTTGCCTGGTATGGGACGTAAGCTTGAAAACAACATCTACCATGCCAGCTAACCCAGATGAGATGACATAGTGTGCTTTATACATGCATGCCATTATACCAGGTGTGACTCTACATGTGTACGCATATTCTTAAGACCTGTTGTCTTTCCTCATTTTCTTTCTCTTTGTCAAATTCAGAGAAGTAAACCACCAGATGGGTGAATCAAAATCACAGGTACGTCTATTTGGCCAAGGCCACCTCTGTTGAAAGATGAGCGTGCCGATGTTTTATTATCAGCTCGTTTATTATGTTATAGCTGAAGACCTCTTTAATTGTGTTTTTGTCATGAAGAAACATCCTATCACTCAGGCTCGTGTCTTATTTCTCCATATTAGCCTTTTGTATGAGTTCAGATTTAATCATAGAACCTCATATGATTTCTATCAAGTCTTTATATACTCTGTTGCTCATAGTTATACGATTTTAGAAACCTAGAGAATTACAATCAAGAGGTTTCGATTCTTTAAACATTTTTTGTTTAGAATTTTTTGAAAGCATAAATTTGAACTTTGCTTATTGATCGAGCTGAGAGCACTCTTAGGTTAGATTGATTTCCCCAGAAACTCAACTCTTTACTTCAGAAATATCTACTTCAAGACATGAGTGATGTTCCAATCTTCCAGTCCTAAATCTTACCCAGACCCGGAAATTATCTTCATCCCGGCCTAAATCATGAGAAATAAAGCTTAAAGTAGCATAGAGTCTCGGGGCCAAAAGGTGGTTCTTTGCTGTTCCTCTTTCCAGAGCCCCTCCTCTAAGCTCCCCATCCAGGAACACTTTTTATGAACAATCGTCTGCAGCCTGAGTGCTTTGTGTGCTCCACAATAGTTAAAGTTACATCAGATACTACCAATAGCCTCTCCCAATGCTTGTTAATAGAAGAGGCTGGGAAAGTTGTCTGATAAAGTCTCCATGGTTGGATTTGGGGGGAAGGCGTGCCTCATGGCTGAAATTTTTTTTCACTTTTTCCAGTGAACACATTTCCAACATATGTGGTCATTTCAAGTGGAGCAAATGCATTTATTATGTTCACTGGGCAAATACCTTTGTTGCTAAGCTCGGTCTTACATCCCATGTACTAAGCATGCTTCTTTGCAGTATGGACGTCACTCATCTCCCTCATTTCATGTTGTGCACATCTAGGCATGAAAGAATGTATATCATAAGCCATAAAGAAGGTTTTCTGAGTTATCCTATGACACCATCAGGCCTAAACAAAGACCTGTTGAGACTTTATTTGATATGAATAACATGATAAGCCTAGTGTATACTATATTATGGTATTAAAATGAAGTGGTAATTAGTTGTGTTGTACTGTAATGATAGAGAATGAATATTGTGTATTGGTGGTCAAGTAATGGAGCAAATATAATGTTGTGTCTTAGAAATAATCATGTCTAATCTGTTCATATCCCTCATCTTGCTTGTTATTAACTGTAATAGAAGAGACATGGGGTTACAAAGAGGGTAAAGAAACTCATGTTTCCCTTTTCCCTGTTGTGTGTGTGTGTGTGTGTGTGAGAGAGAGAGAGAGAGAGAGAGAGAGAGAGAGAGAGAGAGAGAGAGAGAGAGAGAGAGAGAGAGAGAGAGAGAGAGAGAGAGAGAGAGAGAGAGAGAGAGAGAGAGAGAGAGAGAGAGAGATATGTGGGCGTTGGTTCCTTCCCTGGCACTCTCCGGCTCCCTCCTGGTTTGCGGTTTATTCACCTTACCCACCCAGCCTTCACACCTGCCTTCCATCCACTCAATACTCCATCTACTCCGGTTTTCCATCCACCCATCTCCAGGTCATTGTTTCAACTACTGTGGTAGTCTGTTGCTCTCGGCCGCTCCGCAATTATATATTCAGAGTTATTCCTCGTGTTGTTTGCGCTACCTGTATTTACCATGTCTCCATGTGCTTCCTGGATCCCTACTCTCCAGTTCCCCTGTCTGCTCACTTATCCTCTGCCAGCCACGTTCACTTCCTCATCCATCTGTCCTGCTAAGCTCAGCTTTGCCATTCCTCGTCCATCTGTCCTATTCAGTCCAGCTCTGCCTTTGCCTCTATACTTTCTGCCTTGCCTGCCATCCCCATTCCCCTTTATTACTACAACAACCCCCCTTTACATTACTTAAGTGCATTGTCTGGGTCTGCGTTTGGATCTGCCTCTACTGATCATAACAGTTTTTTTAAGCCCAGCGTCACATGGATTTGCATCATGTAATTGAACTATGCAGAAACTCCCCACAAGCTAAATTTACCACCATTAATGGGGGATATTGCTTTCCGATTACACCGTTGATCAGAATTCCCCGAGCTTCCCTCGAGCAATGGTGATGTTTGGCCTGTGCCCCAGTCAAAAAGGGAAAATCTTATTCTCATTGTTAATGTGGTTTGATCTCTCACCAGACTGTGTAAAATATCCCACCGAGAATTGGAAAGAGACATTTCGAAGCCGACTTCCTCATGATCAGTGTGCTGCCTCAGCAGTTCACCTCAGTGCAACTTTCTGTTGAGGCTGCCATACTCCATTGTCTTTGTCATAGTTCTTGTTGCGTTGAGGGCTGCCCCTTTTTCTCTCCTTTTTAAGATCAAAATATGGAAGGGATGACTGAACGACTCGCTTGCGATATGTTGAGCCAATCAACTGCATTGTGCATCTGACAGCACTTGCAGGCAGAAGAGCTCAAAGGGAAGTGGGGGGGGGGGTGCTGAATTCTGAACAACCATATGAAATACCCATTTGATTTATGTGGTTGTTCTTGCATTTGGAGTCGCCTCTTGTGGAAAACGCTTCCTGAAGAGGTTCTGTCTCTGGAGGGAGCCAATGGAGGAGAATTCAGTGAAACCAGACAGGCTGCCATACATCAGTTTACCATGTCTCGGTTTCCCATAACACCAGAAATACACAGAATTATCCCTCTCCCTACACACACACACACGCAAAAACACACATACACACACACACACACACTAAAGGATTTTTTTCCCTCTCTTTAAAAAATGATGTGCCAAAAAACAGCCATTATCTCACGAGGTGGGAGGGGAGTGTGTGGATTTTTGCGAACCATTTGTAATGTCGATGTCACACAGAAACTCAGAGCCCCATTGATTCATTTGTCCATTCAGACAGCTCCACCTAATAGGCCTCAGAAGTGTCGTAAAAGGCACCATCTAATTGTCCATGACTTAACCTCGACTTTACTGTCGGCTGAGATTTGAATTTTTACGTGTGGTTGTCCTTTCAAAAAAGAGTGAAACGGATTTTATTGCACGAGGATATATATATACCTATAACAGACCCAATGACAGCCAGGCAAATGGAAACCCAGTGATGTCCAAATGTGTTGTTTAGCGCGTACACTGTCTCAGTTTCTTGGTGTGCACTAATCATACTATGAATATGAGATGATAGACCAACCAAACCCAATTTTACTTTGACAATATACATGTACTTTATATACTGTCAACCTTTATATACTGTACTTTATATGCTGTCAGGCTTGATGTTTCCTCAGCGTCAGATCTACAACTCTCTGTAACGAGCACAATTCTGTTTTATCTCGTACATTTTAATTGCCTGGGGTCCAGACCTTTGAATCCTCCCACTCCACCGAGTTGACATGACATGTTTATGACATGAACTGCGGTTTCTCGGTTGAAAAAGTGATTATCCAATGAGTGCCGTGGGGGGACTAACAATTAGCCAATCAGCTCCATAGGCGGGACTAATGCCGTTGTCAGGCAGTTGTCAAGCGTTAAGGTATGTTTTAACCGAATCGAAAATATGTTTAAAGTGTAATGCTTTCAAGATAAGAGTTCATATACTATTCACTGTGGAAGTTTTTTTTATTGTCAGTTCTATGAGGGCGGCACGGTGGCACAGTGGTTAGCGCGGTCGCCTCACAGCAAGAAGGTCCTGGGTTCGAGCCCCAGGGTAGTCCAGCCTTGGGGGTTGTCCCGGGTCGTCCTCTATGTGGAGTTTGCATGTTCTCCCCGTGTCTGCGTGGGTTTCCTCCAGGGGCTCCGGTTTCCTCCCACAGTCCAAAGACATGTAGGTCAGGTGAATCGGCAGTACTAAATTGTCCCTCGGTATGAGTGTGTATGGGTGGGTGTGTATGTATGTCAGCCCTGTGTGATGGTCTCGCGGCCAGTCCAGGGTGTCTCCCCGCCTGCCACCCAATGACTGCTGGGATAGGCTCCAGCATCCCCGTGACCCTAAGAGCAGGATAAGCGGTTCAGATAATGAATGGATGAATGCGAAGCGACATTTACAAGCGGCGCTAATGCATGAAAAGTCAATGGTAGGCGGCGAATGGGCGGAGTTAATCACTGCGAAACTGCAAGCGTTGCGAAATGAGTGAAATGAGCGTTCACTTGTGTTAGAAAATGTTCAGCTCGAGCAAACATTTCGCCTGCCGAAAGCCATCCATCCATCCATCCATCCATTATCTGAACCGCTTATCCTGCTCTCAGGGTCACGGGGATGCTGGAGCCTACTCCACCAGTCATTGGGCGGCAGGCAGGGAGACACCCTGGGCAGGCCGCCAGGCCATCACAGGGCCGACACACACACAATCGCCTTCAAATAGGGCTAGAAGCCACACCCCCTTTACAAAGCTCTCTTCAGTGAAGATGGGGGACGAGCTGATCACATCTCCAGCCGATACTGTAGAGAATTCAGGGGGCAGCTGGGAACCGCTGCAGCCGGGCATCCCGCACCACGGGCAACTACGTTAACCAGTCGACTAAAGGGTCCAACCCTTTAGTTGTTGGAAGTGGTTTTAGTGGAGGCTAAAAAAAAAGCGCACTGAGACATCTTCTCACCACCTAAAGGCCGCTGTGCTTTGCTGTTTTTTAAATGAATAGTGCAGTGCCCATTCAAAACGTGCCTGTTCCGAAGGGGCCGGTTGGTTGGCCTCCGGTATGCTTCTTATTGCTTTCTTGAGAACATCCAAACAACTTCACACTGGACACTGCGCTTTCTTGGGCCCTCAGCAATACACCCGCCAAGTGTGAAGTCGATCGGATGAACGGTTGTCAAGAAAATTGAAGGACAGACAGACAGAGACTCCTTCTATTCCAGTTAGATTAGATGTCAAGGCGAGACTGTTATTATGGCTCAGCTGATTAGTCACTCTGGGTCCACTCCAATAGGGTGCAGGCATGCTGCTTGTCACAGCTTGACAACAGCAGTGAATGAACCCATTTAGAAAGTGTCAGTAGCATGAAATCCTGACTGTTAAGCCTGATATGTGAATTGCATCAGATCAAATGTGAACACAATGTCAGAAGATTGACTATAAATAGAGCACTGTTAATTAACGTCTAGTTTCACACACATTTCCAGATCAGCATTAGGCTAGGCCTACATTAAAGAAAGCTTTTGTCCGGTGTGAAAATTGAGTTTGGCTATTTTGTTTCATGATGACAGCATTGCACTTTGTCATAAACCACGTTCATGATATATGATTATGGCATATTTGTTTTATTTAAGTGAGGGATTGTAGCATAAGTGTGCCGAGAGTTTGGTTGCCCATTGTCCATTGGTGAAAAAAGGGGTCGGTCCAGACGAAAATTGCTTGGGCCGAATTTTGTCCCCAGTCCGACCCTGGTCTCTAGTGATTGGTGAAGGAAAATTGAATCCCCCTCCCCCACGGAAATTGGTTAGAGTGGAGGCAAAGTTAGAGGGTTGATGCTAGATCCAACGGGGTGTAGGCGCGGACATAGCCGTGATTGGTTGTTGGTTAGGGTTAGGGTTTAAACTCTTTGAATTTCCATTGTTAGCAAGCGTTAACGTTAGCTATCGTTACAGTACGATCTGGCAATGTTACGGTCAGTTGTAAGCTAGCTAGCTTAATGTTTCAGTGCACATCGTTTGTTTCAAGTCAGTGCGCTTTGAGGTTCTGCGCTGTCTATTGGCCGACACAACAGCCAATCACGGCTACTTCCGTGCCTACACCCCGTTGGATCTAGCATCAACTAAGTTAGAGTGAAGATGGAAATGGAGTGCAACAAGTCGACAATTCTGTCAGATATCAGGCAACCATCTTAAAGTCCCCTGTTATCAGGAACAGAGCTCTGCAACCTGAACCATGATGTTCTTGGCTATAGCTTAGGCAAGGTTTAAGTAAATTTTATTGCACGGAAAGGAGTGTTTTCGCAGGCACAATGCCTCTTTCCAGCTGCATATACATATCTTCTATAAAGTGGAGAGTGACCACTTTTTGCTGGACAGCAGATTCATCCTGAGCCGTGCTATGTATTACTATGAAGGATCATTTGCAAAGATGCAACATATGCCAGGAAAATCCCTCATTGGTCTGGGCTTGGGGTTTTTAATGAACCAACAAAGATATTTAAATAGCAACCCGGTGAGCAACATGAAATAAAAGATGTCTGGAGGTACATGAAATAACATGTTATTTGCCTCCATTTGCATTTTGCTGGAACATTGGTGAGGTTTATAACTGTGAGGCCGTGTAAAGACCGAATTGTTGAAGGTCTGGAAATGTAAATCCCCCTGGGTTATGGAAATCTGTCAATCAAGATTCCCTTTCATTATTTTCATTCCCGTGACTACCGCTGTCTTCACATGTTTGACATGTGAGCCTTTGCTATTTATTCAATCACCACACCATCTTGAGTAGTGTATTTTTGTGATGTTTATATCTGAAGAGAGGGAGACCACATACGGCACAAGCTTTTGAAGCCTTGCCTTGTTGTGAAGGTTGCAGTGTGTTCCTCTGCCGTCCTGCTTGGTCTCCTGTGTGCTAGGTTGTGAAACCACTTGTTTTTTTTTTGTTTTTTTTTATTCAGCTCTCTTCAAATTCATAGCCTTAGATTTTAAAGTGAGCACCACAGGGAATCCCATTTTTTACTTTCTTCGTCTTCCTGGCACAAAACAACTTGATACCATATCCAGTATGATATGGTGCCCTCACCTGTGCATGCCTCGTTCCAGTTATTCAATGCGTGCGCATCATATTGTCGGGAATTATCTCAGAATCGCCTTTTGATCTTGGTGGCTGGTCCTCCTCTGGAGAGCGGCGCTTGCAGCAAATGAGAAATGTTATATGTATAAGTATGGCTGCCTTATAGCCATGCGGCCAATCTGCCAATCAAAATCCATTTCTTTGCAAACAAATGTAATTAAATCTGATTTCACAGATGCAGTAGCCGTGCAGTGTTCTTGTCAAAGTTCACATAAAAGTAATTGGTCGGAGGCGCAAAACTTGCACCTTGCACTGTGTAATTTACAAGGATAACTGTTTTCCAGTGCATTGAGTCATGGGGAAATTAATATGGATTTAATTAGGGAAACACGCCTCGAGATCCTGCACTGAGAACCAAAGCACGAGACGGTGTCGGCCAAAAGTATAATGTTACTCCGAGTGTCCGTCAGAAAAATGCTGTAAAGTTGATGTGAAATGTTTTTCGAGGTCTTACCATTAAAAAAAAAAGAAAAAGGGGTCTTTCAATGAGTACAGCTCATACGATCCAAGAAGTACATAAGAAAAGCATAATAAACAGATTGTCCACCAGGCAACGTAGAGTACAGGACATTTTGTGACCAGGCAAAGTGAGCGGCTACATTTCTACATAACAAATAAAGGTGGAGCAGGTGCTGAGTATTTCAGCTAAACAGCGCACAGAACTGGACAACCCAGGGTTATTTAAAAAATGGATGCTATTGTGTGCTGGGGAGTGGAAAACTTTGCTCAGTCTTACTCATTTGACTTTCTGAGAGGCAAAGCTAAATAAAAGTTGCTGTGATTTGGCTGTCTGTGTGCACTCTTTTACTGGCGGGTGAGCCTCTGATCATAAAGGTTGAGCCTCATTCTAAATACACTTCGTCAAGCAGATCCATCATTTTAATCAAACATGCCACCGCAGCACGTCCGAGTGGCTCGGGGTAGCAGACTGCTTTCATGGAGCCTTGCGACCGAACACTCGGCAGGTTATGTTTCATGGCATGAAAGAACAACCTCTGTTAAAAGGCCCAATCTGTGATTAATTTGACCAGATGAAATTGAGCTGTATTTATATATACATCATTGAAGAGTGCAAGTTATAGACTGAAAATAAGCATTTTGTGTCTGTCACACGCGATCATGGTGGAAAATATAGGCACGGGCGTCCAGGTAGCATAGCGGTTTATTCTGTTGCCTACCAGCACGGGGCTCGCCAGTTCAAATCCCCATTTTACCTCCAGCTTGGTCGAGCATCCCTACAGACACAATTGGCCGTGTCTGCGGGTGGGAAGCCGTATGTGGGTTTGTGTCCTGGTCGCTGCACTAGTGCCTCCTCTGGTCGGTCAGGGCGCCTGGAGCAGCAACCAGGAGAGCTTGGAAGAGTGGAGTAATTGAATGGATACAATTGGAGGGGGGGGATTGCAACTTGATTGATTGATTGATTGATTGATTGATTGATTGATTGATTGAAAAGGAGGATTAAAAAAACAATATAGGCATGTCTTACTCCAATGTTTACAGCCATTATTGAAGTAAACAAACATTGTACAGCATCAGAAAACACCAGAAACTCAGATTTTAGTTGTTGTTCAGTGTTAGTCCTTGTATTTATAGACCTGTCAGTCAATTTGGTAGTGATAGCAGGTTCCAGTCTAATGTGCTGCATTTTGATATCGGGGCTGCCGTTTTGTTTACATCTAATTAAGGACTGCACCTTTAAGGTAGGCATTCCTTGAGAATACAAAACCGTTCATATTCATTCAGGAATCTTTTGATATTGGCCAAGTCGATCCTCTGTGCAACAGATTAGTTGAGAGGAAATATGTGCTGTTGGTTTAAGGTTGTGAGGATAAGCCAAGCGTGACTTAAAGCCCGTCAATTCTTAATCTATAAATGAATAATTCTGCATTTCATTTGACTCGTTTAACTGTTTGGGCTATTTGGCTTCAACTCTGGGAAGTTTTTTTCTGTCGTATAAGTAACAAACGGGGGATACCTTGCAGGAGCTGCCACCGCTGGACGTGGCCCATGGGGTCAGATGCATCGCTGTCAGCATGGCGATGACTATAAATCTGATGGTGGAGATTAAGCGTATGGGCTGTTTCCAGGATGCTGTCTGCCCTGCTATTTGGCGGTTGTCCGGGTTCCCAAGCAGCAGTCTGTCAGTCACAGACAGGGAGACAGCTGCTCCTTCCAGGTGCCATCCTGTGTTCCTCTGCCAAGGCGGGTGACTTCATTTCCTCCTAAAACACAGAGGCTCATTCACGGAGACCTGGAGAAAGAGAGAGCGGAGGGGGAACGGGAGGATCAGACAACAGCTACATGAAAAAAAAGAGAGGGGGGGGAAACTGCAGAGGAAGGAAATGGAAAGTGCACATGAGAGCTTGCCAAAAATCCATATTGTGCTCACTTAGACCTGTTTTGGTAAGACAGAAAATGTGACCTTTCAGAGCACAGCTTACCATCTCTCCTAGCAATGAGGGAAACAAAGTACCACAATCACAAATGGGGGGAAAAGATGGTTTTGCCTTCATACAGATGTGACATGTGATATGTGCACGTGAAGGTATGAAGCCTATACGTTCAGTAAGGACGGTGTCGTTTGATATCAAAATCTGAGCTGATGAAGTCACTGCAACACCCAGACAGATGTGACGTCCCCCAGGATGATAATTAAAAATAGCTCTAATTAGAAATCACTTGGGGGGGGGGGCACATTGGCTTCTCGACATCACCAGCCATGTGACGGCTCGGATATTTTCAAGGCAGATTCAGCAATGCAAAAGCAGTACACAATGCAGCCAGGACCAAGTTCTCTTATGTTTGTCTGACAGGGACAAAGTGAAACCCTCAAATCCACCGGTGCGGATGTATTACCTTCGTCAGCACAAACACACACACACGTACGCTCACAAACAGGAAGAAAACATGTGCACCCACAATCACATATGCGTATTCGCACATATCCACATCCCTCCCGAGCAGTGTTGTGATAGCCTGCTGTTTCACACTCATTCGAGGTGTTGGAGGTGCAGCGCTCACCTGACACAGCCGTGGGCACAAATCCAAGGTCGTCACTCGTCTCCAAGCCCCCTTTCTCCAAATCACAGCCTCCTCACCGATTTCCTTCTGTGATTCCCGGTGTTCCTTCCTTCATTATCTCTCTTTTAGTATAACGTCCGCTTCTAAGTTTGCCCCCGCTCGTGCTCTGTTCTTTTGTCATTTCTCACTAAGGAGGACTATCTGTGGACAAAACCAGTGGGATTTTGGCTGGTCATTTCCCCCGAAGGGCTTTGAGCTCTGGGAGAGTCCTTTCAGCCAATTAGCTCAGACAGCCAAGAGAAAGCCAACACGGGGGGGGGGGGGGGGGGGGGCAATGTAAAAAAGATTTACGGCTTTTAGCGCCAAATCCACTCTTGTGTCTGATCTCGCCCCCCTGGGTTTTGGCCACCATGGAGCATAGCCAAAGCCTTTAAAGCCAGAAAATGGCTAGTCTGTAGCGCTTTCGTATCGGGGAAACGGTGGGATGATGCATGCTGTGTCAAGCGCTCCGAAAATTGGGGTTCAAGTTCAAAGTGTAGCGCGCTGCTCTCCATTCCACTAACGCGGGAAGGGCAGGCTTAACCTCACCGCGACTGCCTCATCTTTTCCATGCATGAGCAAGCCATGTTACGTGCCCTTCAATAGTTGGCTGTTAGAGGGTATTGGTTTTGAAATCGGGGGGGGGGGTCATTACTTTGCTATCGTTATAACTTGAAAACAGGCTGAGAAAAAAAAAACCCATAATGGTGCAGTAAAAATTGACGAGTTTTGGAACTGAGCCGTGTGGTGAAACCACATCTACAAGCCGAGGCCTCCGCCCCCTTGCTGCCGGTGCTGCAATCCTGTTTCTTTTCCTGTGTTCATTGCCTAAGAGCTGGTTCAGCTTTCATTTCCGCCGTGATGCTCAGCGGTTCATCTGTTTTGAGATGCATATCTTGATATATTGTGGCTGCCGGGGACTAATTTCTCTTTGTTTACAAAGCCACCCGACAGACAGGATGTATTAATGAGCGAACGTGAAGCGCAGCCCCTGAAGACCTGCAGAGGTACAGGCACTTGCTTTTAACAAAGAAGTCGTGCAGCATCCTGCAGCTCGTGAGTGTAAGAGAGTAGAGAGCAATAAAAATAGACTCCTCTCTTCTCACACTGTTGCACAACTTTCTTCTTCTTTTTGATTTATGCCTTGCTATTGTCTCGCTGTCATGCTCTGATTGTCTCTGCTTGTGTTGTGTTCTTGTCATACTTAGCATTGTTAAGTGGTCTCGAGCTCTGTAGAGGTGCTATACAAATATACACTATTACTATACAGTTGTTTTTCATGTAGCCCATTTCTGATGAGAAGATGAAATACTACCCGGAGGAACCCGGTGTGTAGCGAGAACTTCAAGGCATTTATTCAAAGCAACAACCCCGAAGATTGACTTTTGTTATACTTACCGGCACCTCCGCCGGTACAGGTAATTGCCTTTGTGTTTTGACTGCTCCACATCCCACAGATCCATTTGCCGTGATACAGATTCACCCGTGTTATGTGAGCATCTTCCCTGCCGCCAAACAAAAGAATGGGTTGTATCGTTGTTGTTTCCCGGAGAAGTCTTACCCTGGAGTAACCTTTTTGAATAAGAAAGTAAGACAAGCTTTCTTCGTTTGGATGTTTGTGGATTTACAATTGCCTTAAACACACCAGTGATAGAAAGCATCAAAAGCACTTTTGTTTACTTGTGAATCTTCAGGCTTGCAGCTATAATCAGCTCAGCTAGATGGGGCGGCACGGTGGCCCAGTGGTTAGCACTGTTGCCTCCCAGCAAGAAGGTTGTGGGTTCGAATCCCAGGTCCTTTCTGTGTGGATTTTGCATGTTCTCCCCGTGTCTGCGTGGGTTTCCTCCGGGTGCTCCGGTTTCTTCCCACTTTCAAAGACATGCATGTTAGGGTTAATACTCCTGGGGGTCCGGGTAGCGTGCTGGTCTATTCCGCTGTCTACCAACACGGAGATCGCCGGTTTGAATCCCTGTGTTACCTCCACCTTGGTCGGGCGTCCCTACAGACACAGTTGGCCGTGTATGTGGGTGGGAACCGGATGTAAGTTTAAGTCCTGGTTGCTGCACTAGCGCCTCCTCTGGTCGGTCTGGGCACCTGTTCAGGGGGGAGGGAGAACTAGGGGGAATAGCGTGATCCTCTCACGCGCTACATCCCCCTGGTGAAACTCCTCACTGTCAGGTGAAAAGAAGCAGCCGGCGACGCCACATGTATCGGAGGAGGCATGTGGTAGTCTGCAGCCCTCCCCGGATCGGCAGAGGGGGTGGTGCTGCGACCGGGACGGCTCGGAAGAGTGGGGTAATTGGTCAGATATAATTGGGGAGGAAATCCCCCCCCCCCAAAAAAATACTCCTGCCTGTGCCCCTGAGTAAGCCATGGCAGGAAGAACTGGAGTTGGTCCCCGGGTGCTGCACGGCGGCTGCTCTCTGCTCCTAGTGTGTGGGTGTGGGTGTGTGTGTGTGGGGGGGGGAGGGGGATGGGTGCAGAGGATGAATTTCCCCATGGGGATTTATAAAGTGCATCTTCCATCCATCCATTATCCAAACAGCTTATCCTGCTCTCAGGGTCGCGGGTTTGCTGGAGTCTATCCCAGCAGAGTCATTGAGCGGCAGGCGGGGAGACACCCTGGACAGGCCGCCAGGCCATCACAGGGCCCACACACACACACACACACACACACACACATTCATACCTAGGGACAAATTAGTACAGCCGATTCACCCAGCCTGCATGTCTTTCTTCTTAAATAAAGAGGCATGTGCGTCATATTCCTATTTTCTTGCTTGAGGAAAGTTTCTGACCGACGGATTTGCTTTAGCCACGCCGTCTCAGCTTGTCTGGAGTGTAAAAGGGACGACTCTCGAGTCACAGGACCATTCCTGCTGAGACTTAGCTGGCAAAACAAAGAGATGCGAATGTTCTTGTAGTCTTATATAAGGTTTTAAACCGTGCACATGGAAATGGAAAAATATCCAAGAGACAGTGAGATCTGGTTTTGGAGAAAGGCGGAGTAGTTTTTTCTTTTTCATGTGGTTGGGACTGAATAGGCCTTGATATTGACAAGGCAGCTGATCTTTTGAAATAGGCTTTGTAAAAAAAAAAAGAGGGGGAAAAAAGCATAAAGGGATTGAAGCTGTTTCTTTGAGCGTTTATGAAATTTGACGGTTCAGATGTAGTCAACCACACAAAGTCGTGGTTCCATCTCTCATCTCTACTTTATAGATTTATTGACAGTTTCTGAAACCCGTCTGCTGTCTGATACACGCGTCTAGTAGGCTACATCACAGCTCTTCTTCCTTTTATGGAGGAAATAAGAGTGTAGGATCGATGTGTGCGAGGTGGCCCGTAGATGGACTCGCCGTCCACAGACAGCACTTAGAGCCGCCTGCAGAGCTGAACGGCTTTCTGTTGTCTGTGTCTGTCGGGCCGCAGAGAAAAGGACGTGTTTTCGAACCGTTCGCATGCTCACTCAAAAGGTATCACGTTGCTTTAGTGTGGAAACTGTGAGGGCCGCTCTCCACTGGAAACTCCTTTCGGGTCACCACCTATATCCTCTTTGGTCAGTCATGTTGTTGTGCAGCCGCTAAAGACCGTCTCAGAGTTTCTGACCGGAGTTTCCTTTCCTCATTTATTCCAGAAAGGTCAATGGTCTGTTCGGCTGCCGCTGGCTGGGGATGAAGAGTGCACTTGGTAACGTTGGAGATGCGACCTAAATGTCGTAGGATGCTCCACAATTACTTGGGTGTGCAGAAATTAGTCGGTTCCTCCCCTCCTTCTTCTTCTTTTTTTCCAGCCCTTTTCTCCCCCCAATTGTACTTGGCCAATCACCCTACTCATCCGAGCCGTCCCGGCCGCTGCTCCACCCCCTCAGCCGATCCGGGGAGGGCTGCAGACTACCACCTGTCTCCTTACATACATGTGGAGTCGCCAGCCGCTTCTTTTCACCTGACAGGGGGACGTAGCGCGTGGACGCTATTCCCCAGTTCCCCCGAACAGGCACCCCGACCGACCAGCGGAGGCGCTAGTACAGCAACCAGAACACATACCCACATCTGGCTTCCCACCCACAGACACGGCCAGTTGTGTCGGCGATCCCTGGGTTGATAGGCACCACCGGGACGCCCCCTCCTTCATCTTCATTTGCACGTTGAAAACATCAGCGGGGATGCATGCATCCTCATGCATCGTGTAACGCTAATGTATTAAATCCTACATAAAATAGTTGAGAAGCCGCCTCCGCGGTGCAAGCCGGGGAGTACAGAGGGTGTTTTGTGCGAGATTAGACAGAGGCAAACGGTATACTCTGCTAGCCAAAATGTGCCATCACTCATTTGCCTCGATGTTTCTCAGACATGTAAATATTTAATCGAGTCTGGTGAAGCCTGCAGCTGATGCGCCACCTTAGGCGTGCGCAAGCGCAGCGGCAAGCTCGCCGCGCTGAGCTCGCCACGCTGAACTCACACGCGGGCATTAGAAGAAGATACCACAGAGGCTGTTTGCCATTTCACGCACGTTTCAGGAGACAAGTGTCCGCAGGCCGTTATGGCGTAGGCAGTAATCAGATCACTTATATCAGCCACAATCTCTCTCTCCGAGGAAAAGTTTAAGGAGAAATTGAACTGACCCGAGAGATGCCACACTGGATCAAAAAGAGGCTCTCTGAGTCACTAAAAGGCCCCGGGACCGTAACTGCACCATGCTGATAAAGAACCAGATTCTGTTCCACTCTGAGGCTCCACACATGAATATTCATACTGATGCATCCCTAATTGTGGATAATCCCTTGTGTTTGCATATTCCATTTATAGCTAAATATCATTTGTGAAATTGCAGCGCAGAGAAATGTTAAAAAGCTTCTGTCTGTCAACTTTGCCGTTGTTGATTGTTGTTTTTATTCTGCTTTTTTGTAAGGTGACCTTGAGTGTCTTGGAAGGCTCCATATGAAAAAAATGTATCATTATTCATTCATTCATTATCCAGACTGCTTTTCTTGCTCTCAGGGTCGCGGGGATGCTGGAGCCTATCCCAGCAGTCATTGGGCTGCAGGCAGGGAGATACCCTGGACAGGCCACCAGACCATCACAGGGCCGACACACACACACACACACACACACACACACGCACACACGCGCGCGCGCGCGCGCACACACACACACACACACACACCTAGGGATAATTTAGTACGGCTGATTCACCTGACCTACATGTCTTTGGACTGGGGGAGGAAACCAGAGCAAATCCACACAGACACGTGGAGAACATGCAAACTCCACACAGAGGATGACCCGGGATGACCCCCAAGGTTGGACTACCCCAGGGCCCAAACTCAGGACCTTCTTGCTGTGAGGCAACCGTACTAACCACTGTGCCACCGTGCCGCCTTGTGTTGCTGAATCTGCCTTGAAAATATCAAAGCCGTCACATGACTGGCAATGTCAATTGCATTGTCATTATTATTATTATTATTATTATTATCAACGTCATACTTCCATCCTGAAGTCAAACCAAAGGCTTTTGGTAATGATGCAACACAAAATACCTATTAGTATGACCTAAGCTGGAGAGGAACCAAGTCTATAGGCCAAATCACTATTTCAAAAATATAAACATGTTGCTGCGTCAATTTATCTCTCATCTCATCTCATCTCATATCTCATCTCATCTCATATCTCATCTCATCTCATCTCATCTCATCTCATCATCAGCCGCTTCTCCGGGGTCAGGTCGCAGTGGCAGCAACCTAAGTAGGGCACTCCAGATGTCCCTCTCCCCGGCAACACCCTCCAGCTCCTCCTGGGGAATCCCAAGGCGTTTCCAAGCCAGATTGGACATGTAGTCCCTCCAGCAAGTTCTGGGTCTATCCCAGGGTCTCCTACCAATTGGACATGCCCGGAAAACCTCCAAAGGAAGGTGACCAGGAGGCATAATAATCAGATGCTCGAACCACCTCAACTGGCTCCTTTTAACGCGAAGGAGCAGCGGCTCTACTCCAAACCCCCGCCGGATGTCCGAGCTTCTCACCCTATCTCTAAGTCTGAGCCCAGACACCCTACGCAGGAAACTCATTTCAGCCGCTTGTATCTGCGGTCTCACCCTTTCGGTCACTACCCAAAGCACATGACCATAGGTGAGGGTTGGAACGAAGACTGACTGGTAAATTGAGAGCTTTGCCTTCCGGCTCAGCTCCCTCTTCACCACAACAGTCTGGTACAACGTCCGCATTACTGCTGATGCTGCACCAATCTGCCTGTCAATCTCCCGCTCCATCCTACCCTCACTCGTGAACAAGACTACCGATATACTTGAACTCCTTCACTTGAGGCAACAACTCATCCCCAACCCAGAGGGAGCAATCCACCATTGAAGCCAATTGCTTCAATTTAATATGTCAACAATTTGTTAAAACATCTCCATCTTTACCATCCTGTCTCTTCATTATTTTGTTCCTCTTTCTTTATGATCTCTCTCTTCCCACGGTACACACAGGGGCGCTGTAAAGAAATGCTGCCTGGCAGAAATTGTTGGTGGGCGGACTTGATAGATTACAGTGAATTTACCTTATAACCATTGCTTATAATTAGAAAATTTTCCTCGTTTGATTCGGCCAGCACATTTCTGCATTTCAACTACAATACAGCAAAAATATAGACATGTATTACTGGTCTTGAACTTGGTCTCAACCACTGGCCTTCCTTGTCTTGATTCATGCCTACACTGAAGATTTGGTCTTGAATAAGACGGTCTTGACTGCAGCCCTGCTTCGGATGACTGAAAGTATTTTGTGGTTATTTCTGATGAATGCATCCTCAGCTTGAATACCATCATTTGTATTGGTGATGGTGGGTGTGTCTGTTTCCTACCCGGAGACTCTTGTGTAGACCAGGATTGAAGTGGCTGTCGGTGCTCATTTAAAGCCCTCCACCTTGGCCAATATTTATTTGTCAGGCGCAGACATAGGCAGACGTTCAGAGAGACCTCTAGCTCAGACATGATTGTTTTTCAGTCTGGAAGGTTGGACAGAGACATTATAAGCAAGATCCCTGAGGAAGGCTTCATGAAATACTAGCTTTAAAGCCCCCCCCCCACCGTCCCCCTCCTGTGACCTCGAAAACAGTTTTATATCTTTCAGACAAGCCTTGCAAGCATATCAGCTTTCCAGCCCCTCTCTGACTCACCTGCCGCACAGCGGGACGCCAATTTGATTGGAAGTGTGACCTGAAAAGTTAATCATAAAACACTTTTAAAGATGAACTGCTTTCCGAGGAATTCAGTCTGGAAATTTAAATGAGGCAAGGATGTTACTGGAGATGACATCTGAAGGAAAAAAAAAGGTTTTAAATCTTGTGAGTTATTTATATTGATTGCACCTAATTCAGAAATTTAAAATCAAATAATACTTGATTATCCATGGATCTTTATCCATTCCTGTATTCGAGGCACGAGGCAGCACGAGTAGATTAGTACTGAAGCAAATGCGGAAGAGAAATTGTTTTCAATTAATTGCTAACATGCATATAAATTTGCGACGGCTGCTGGAAAATAAATATATAAATTATCCGAAAGCCAGATAAAAAACTGTCACCGTTATTTGTTGTTATCCTGAAACGGATGATTGCCTTTGTGTTTCCAAACACTATAAATTAATGCAGTTAGTTGTACGGCACCTTGGCGCACAACTGTCAATATGCACACCCATCCTGATTTAGCAGTGGCAATACGCTTCCCAGCTGCCCATCTTTTTCCTGGCTCCTTTTTATCAGAGCGGCGGTAAATAAGCTCAGGGCCAGGGAGACTTTTAAACAGCGCCGAGTAGCCCAAAGGTTGGGACAGGGATATGGAGGTCACAGGGGCTATCTATACGCTAGGTTCATTTACATCGAACCGCATCCACACTGCGGAGGCTGAGTCGGGAGGTGCACGGGCGGGCGAGATGCTATCAGAGGAAGTAATCTGCTTTTCAGGCAGCGTACACAACCCCAGGATACAATAATGGAAACTGAACATTGGAATTTTCTTGGCAGCGTCGGTTAAAGGCCGCAAATATATATATATATATATATATATATATATATATATATATATATGAGAATTTGAGAAAATTAAATGACCAGTGATTGCCCTTTGTTATTATGCTGCCATTCAAACGGGCCTTCTTTAGCCGTGGGGTAGAAATCATAATCATAGTGCCCGGCTTGTAATGAATGCCTTTTTCTTGACGGGCAGGAAGTGTGTCCATTTGGGTATATAGCTTGTCACAATCTATTTCATCGAGTTGCATATTCGTAGGCAAGCCGACAAGATGTTTCCTGTATGAATCATGACCGTATCCTCCACCCTACTCTGTCATCATTCAGAGAAAGTCACCTCTGCTGTCACTGCCGCCGCCTCTCCCGCAATGTACGCCACGGTGTACACCTGGGACACCCGCCACGGCGCCCCGCAACATTGTGCAAACATGAAAAGGCACATCAGGGTAATTGGTGTTCTCTCAGCACACGTCGCGCAGCATAATCAGAGTCCTGGTGCCGCATTCGAGCAGCTATTTGAGTCCAAACAGCTATAAGGAGGTGGGGAGGCAATCAGGGCACTAGCCTCCCTGTCGGCAACGTGGTGAACAAGCCAAGCGCACACAGGAAATTTGTTCCATCTGGATGGATATTAGGCGCCGCCGTCTGAAAAGCGCTGTCGCACCGTCACACACAAAAGGGTCACACAGCCCAGGACCTCCAGACATGGCCAACCATGTCCCATCGCACAGCCAGAGTATGCAGCTTTTCCTCCCAAACGATCAGCGTCAGGTGATTTCACTGATTAACGCACCTTCAGCCAAAGAGGACAAAAAAAACCCCAAAAAAATCACTACAATGATCCGGTGTAGTAACTGCTTAGAAGAAAAAGCTACATACTCTTAGCACTTTAGCCAAAAAAAAATAGACATGCATGTAAGGGTTAATACTGTGCCCCTGACCACAGAACCCCAGGCCGTCCCAGGTCCTTTCTGTGTGGCGTTTGCATGTTCCCCCCGTGTCTGCGTGGGTTTCCTCCGGGTGCTCCAGTTTCCTCCCACCATCAAAAACACCTCCATATTAGGGTTAATCCTCCTTTCTGTGCCCCTGACCAAGGCGATGGAAAGAAGAACTGGAGCTGCTCCCCGGGTGCTGCACGGTGGCTGCCCACTTCTCCTAGCCACACAGCTAGGATGGGTTGAATGTAGAGAGTAAATTTCATTTGTAATGTATGTACAAAATGACTAATAAAGAGTATTCCATTCTATTCTATTCTATTCTATTCTATTCTAATCTATTTATAGCACACGGGTGCTGATGTCTGGGCCAGGTCATTGCGCCACACTGAGGCCTTTGCAGTTCATGCACTTTTCAGCCTTTCCGCTTCCATATCTATGTTTAGTAATTCTCCACTATGGCATTTTTATGACTCCACGCCCCATTTTGTGTAATAGAGGAAGACAAAGAGAAGCCGCTGTGGTTTGCCAGCTGTGGCTAAGGTGGCATTTCAGTGCTTCTCTGGCCTGTATGAAACCTTATGTTGATTCTCTACTCAGACGTATAAAACAGATGTTTTGCAGCTCTGGGTACAGTCTATATTGTGGTGGACAATACCATGCTTAGGCTGGAAGGCACTTTCGATTTGGGTGTAGATTAGTGGACTGGAGTGCTACGTCAGGAAAATGGCCCGCATGATGGACTGATTACATTTTTTCCAGTCTGCTGTTGGAAAAACTGACCGTGATGCATATCCATAATATCAACAAAGAGATGACATAAACCAAACAAGGTCCATGGAATTCGGTCTAAATGCAGTGCCTGTTTATTCCAAGGTTTACAATGAAGGGAATTTCTGCCATTGCACCAAACCACCAACTTATCTGTTGACACCACATCGTTATTTCAGCTCCCAGATATCTTCTGATTTTATCCGCAATGAAACAGTAATTGTCTCTTTGGACTGATTCCAGTTTGTCACTCACGGGCCGACAAGTTCCAGTGTGTTTTGCACGGTACTCTGTATGCATAGCAATGCTCATAATGGTTCATTAGATGGGTCATTTCACAACAGGCCATAAAATGTAATTTAATTCATCCAAGACAGTGTGTCTGCTGACAGTACGTCACAGTGATTCCAGGTATTAAGAGATTGTTTCTTGCAGAACATCCAGAGCATTGGTTTTCAAAGCTATTGCAAAGACCATTCAGCAAACCGTTGAGTTGAAGAAATGCAGGAGGAAGATCTGGTATGGCGGTGAAGCCCACGCATCATGGATGATTCTGTAATTCCCTCTGAGCATTTGATTCTGCTGGCTGTTGGAAGTCTCATCCAAAAAGTAGAAAGCTTGTCGTCACTCACATGCACAATAGAAACGTGCTCTTGTGGTGGGCTGCATATATGTAGTGCATTGTATGTGTGCATTCATACATCTGTGTGTATATGTGCTAATGCGGGACCCTGGCTCGGTGCTCTGGACCATCCTGAAGTTCCTCTGCTTGTGACTCTGAAACTCTCCGTAAAGGTTAACGCTTTTGGTTAAAGTTAAGGTGTTGCTCACTGTCAATCTGCAGCTTGTTTTCTGCAGGTAGACAGCTGGCCCGGTATCACAAGTCTTTGTACGGCAGGTAGAAAGGTCCCTCTGGAGAAGAATAGAGAGCTGAATATGTTAGATAAGACACTGGCAAAAGTTGGATTACAAATTCATAATCTTTAGGCTTGCAGTGAATTTAAAGCACAAGCATCCATTGCTATAGTAAGGGGAAAAAATCCTCCCAGGCTACCCTGCAGGACTAAATGCCTCAGTCAGGTGAAAGAGGGTCTTCAATTTAGTTTTTTAGGTTTTTCAGAAATAAGAAATGCTCCAAACTAAACCCAAGTAAAAATAGAGGCATGCATGTTCTGGTGGTACGATACAATTAGAACTGCAGTTACAGAAAAGGCAGTGCAACGATGAGCAAAGATACATCAAAATGTATCTTGTTACAAATTACCCTAAAATGTATCAAAATAAAACACAAAATACCGGTGCCAGAAAATGTGTCACGATAAAATGAAATGCAATTAAATGAATGAAAGCCACTTTATTTGACATCGTATTCTTACAATGAATGTGTTCTCTGCATTTAACCCATCCTATTATATAGGAGCAGTGGGCAGCTGCAGCACCCAGGGACCAACTACAGTTCTTATTTCCATTGCCTTGCTCAGGGGCACAGGCAGGAGTATTAACCCTTACCATACATGTCTTTTTGATGATGGGAAGAAACCGGAGCACCCGGAGGAAACCCATGCAGACATGGGGAGAACATGCAAACATCACACAGAAAGGACCTGAGACGGCCTGGGGTTCGAACCCAGGACCTTCTTGCTGTGAGGCAACAGTGCTAACCACTGGGCCACCGTGCTGCCCTATGTGTATTTTGTATTTTCAAAATACAGGAAAATTCATTTGTAACATTGGGCATTCTGAATTTGAACAAAATGGAAGAACATTCAGATTTTTATAAGGTACACGCAGCTCTGGAGAGAGTTTGAATCCTACAGGAAAGAAGAACAGGAAGTAGAATGCTACTGTATATGCATATGGCCGGACTGTGTATGTACATATTTTACCCAGGCATAAACACACTTGCACACATCCACGCATGCACACGAAAACACTCACCATTTTCACACAGTATGAATGGTGAACAGAAAAAAACGCCTGACAGAGTTCACTTTACTGTTCAAACTTTATTCTTGGGCTTGAAATGAAGAAATTGCTAGAAATAACAAGAAGCTGTGTTTGAATACTTGGATTAAGTGCTTCAACAGACCTTCTTGCCAACCGCCTGCTTTATTTTTAATTAATCTTGTGTCATTTAAACAATCAAACATGCACGGTATATAACCTGTGGGTAAAAAGGATACACACAAATCACACTGTTGAGAGAATACTCAGAAACCACAGCACATCTGTGCCCTCTGTATAACAAGGGTGCTTTATAGAAGCAAAACTGTTAATTATGTAAATGATGGAAGATTATAACGGTGTCCTGCTTCATCCTCCATAGCCGGTTGAAAAGCTCTGAGACACATTTACTGCCCCTTGGAATAAACTGCAGCTCATTCGTGTCACTGCAATCAGCAAAATGTATCTACACAAAATTGAGGAACTCTGCTTTGCTCGAAGGACTGCTGCATAATTTATTTTCATTGTAAAATGCACATGTACAGCTACAGTCCCAGTTTATAATGCTCACCCAACTCTGTGCTGATCAGCACACCTTTGTCCGCCCTGATAGCAGCCACCACCACTCCCTCACTCTCGCTTGCCCACTCACTCACATCACCAGTTTACCATTAGCCGTTAGCCTGCACTTCCTCTTGTGGCTGCTCCCTTTAGTGGTCGCCACAGCAAATCATCCGTTTCAATCTCTTCCTGCCCTCTGCATCTTCCTCTGTCACACCAGCCACCTGTATGTTCTCCCTCAACACATCCATAAACCTCCTCTTTGGCCTTCCTCTTTTCGTCTTCCCTGGCAGCTCCATCTTCATCATCTCTACTACTACTACTTTCGGGCTGCTCCCGTTAGGAGTCGCCACAGCAGATCATCCATTTCCATCTCCTCCTGTCATCTGCATCTTCCACTGTCACGCCAGCCACCTGCATGTCCTCCCTCACCACAGCCATAAACCTCCCCTTTGTCCTTCCTCTTTTCCTCTTCCCTGGCGGCTCCGTGTTTAGGGTTGGTGTGATGTCTTGAGTTGATGCAGTTGGAGGACAGTAGGGGGAGCTAGAGGGCAAGATAGGATGTAAGTGACCGTAAGAGGGGAGAAGGAGTGTGACGTGGTTTGTTGAAGTAAAGAAGCGTATGCTAACAGACGTTGTCTTCGTCGAGTGGTCCCTTAGCAACACAACATATTGGCGACGATGGCTGTGAATGTGAACCCAATGCCACCTTTCCTCATGTCTCCGGGTGAGCCTTCGATAAGCTTTTCAAGCTGGCTGCGTGCTTTTGAAAATTATCTGCTAGCTTCGGCGGAGAAAATGTCGGAAGCTAGAATGCGCGCGCTTCTCATCCATAGCCTCGGTGCTGAGGGGCAGAGATAATTTTACACAGTGACTTGCCACGATGAATCTTATGATGCAACGGTAGCTGCACTGATGAGGGTTTTCGTTCCTGCTCTTAACGTAGTGGCTGAAAGATACAAGCTTAGACAACGGAGTCAGCATCACGGAGAATCAGTGGCGCAGTACGTGTCCGCGCTGAGAGAACTCGCTGCTACGTGCGACTTTAAAACGTTTGAGGATGACATGCTACGGGACCAGTTGGTGGAAAAGACTAACTCCAATCGGATAAGAGAGCGTTTGCTGCTGGAGGTGCCCCCAACTCTGGAAAAGGCTGTGACTATTGCTGGACTAATTGAATCCGTCACATCTAATGCAAAAATCATGGACCGGGGAACTATGACTGCAGCGCCGCCCGCGGCAGCTGTGGGTGTGCAGCCGGTGGACACAACCAGGGGACCGCCAGCGTCCACGAGAGACAACGTCACGAGACAAGGGCTAGCATGCTTCAGATGTGGAGCATGCGACCATAAAGCTTCCTACCCATCTTGCCCCGCCAGGAGGGCCCGCTGTAATAACTAGGAAACAGGGGCATTTTGCAAAGGTGTGTAGAGAGTAAGTGAAATTACAGATGATGTGGAACAAGTGGAGAGCACTGTGCCTGAAGTGACTATATTAAATGTAGATACTGTAGCTCGCACTGGGAATAAAATAATGTGCACAGTACAGATGGCTGTTGAGGGGCAGACAACACAAAATGTGGAACTTATGCTGGACACGGGCTCTGCCGTTTCAATCCCTCCCAATGCAATGTTAATGCAACTTTTCCCAAACGCCCCACTAAGTACACCGACACTGAAACTTGTGAGTTACGGAGGCAATCCTATTCCTGTGAGTGGAACTCTACATGCCACTGTGTCATACGCCAGTAAAAGTACGAGGAGTGAGATATATGTTACACACTTGGGCACGGCCATTTTAAGCAGAGACTTGTTTGCTGGACTTGATATGCAGATAGTGAATGGTCAGGTTGCAAGTCCGACCTGCTCCCCAGTCACACGTCACCCATATGCTGTTTCATCCATTTCAGAACAGGGCAATGGGGAGACACTGAGCTATGCAAAAGGATTTGTTCACAAAATCAAAGTGCGCACAGATGTGACCCCAATTCAACAAAGACTGCGCCGCCTACCTTTTGCAGTGAGAGGTGCAGTTACGCAGGAGCTTGAGAAGCTTCAAAGACAGGACATTATAGAGCCTATCAAGTCATCAGAATTAGGTTATGTGTGGACTTAAGGGAGCCTAATAAGGCTATAGTGGTGGACAGCTACCCTCTCCCACACATGGAGGAAATGTTTTCAGAGCTCAGAGGGGGAACTATTTTCTCTACACTGGACCTGCAGAGTGCATATCATCAGGTGCTGCTCTATGAGGACAGCAGAAATCTCACAGCTTTCATCACACACGAGGGTCTCTTCAGTTTAAACGTGTCTCATATGGACTGGCTTCAGGGCCTAGCTGCTTCCAGCGGATGATGACGACCATACTGAAAGACTTACCCGGGTGCCAATGCTACTTGGATGATGTGGTCATCCATGGGAAAACCAGGGAACAACATGATGCCCATCTCTGAGCAGTACTCCAGGCCATCAATGCATCAGGACTGAAACTGAACATGGCAAAGTGCAAATTCAGGCAGGAAGAGCTTGGCTTCCTGGGCCACAGCGTGTCAGCCCAGGGGATACAGCCAGACCCCTGTCATGTGGAGGCAGCGTTGCAGGCACCTGCCCCCAAGGATGCCTCTGGCCTCCGCTCCTTTCTGGGGCTCACTTCATGGTATGCAAAGTTCATTCCCAACTACTCCTCAGTGATGGAGCCTATGCGCAGCCTGTTGTGAGGAGATGCTGCATATGTCTGGACCGCAAGTGCACAGCAGAGCTTTGAAACAGTGAAACAGTGGATTGTACACAGTCCCACGCTGACCTTGTTTGACCCTGATCTGCCCACCATCGTAACCACTGACGCTTCAGATTATGGGGTTGGGGCTGTGCTGGCTCAAATACACCCAGACAACTCTGAGAGAACGGTGGCATCGCATCACGCACACTTTCATCAGCAGAGCAGAAGTACTCCACGGGGGAGAAAGAAGCTTTGGGGTGTGTCTGGGCTACAGAGAAATGGAGGACCTACCTGTGGGGCAGACGCTTCACGTTACGTACAGACCACAGTCCCCTCACTACACTACTCTCCTGTAAGGGGCTGGACAGAGCTGGTATGCGTATAGCTAGGTGGTCGGCTAGGTTTAATTATGACATGCAGTACAGACCTGGCACAGAAAATGTCACAGCTGACTGTCTGTCCAGGCTCCCGTTGCTAACTGCTGATCAGTGACAGGAGGACGAGCTGGAGGTGGTGGCACTCATCGGCAGCTTCTCAGCTGTGTCTGCAGATGAATTCAAGGAGGCCTGTCAAGCATGCCCTGTTCAGTCACAGCTGCGCAAGTTCATCGTCACAAGATGGCCACACTCAGGTCTGGATCCAACACTGACACCCTACTACAGACTGAGAGCAGAACTGTCCGTAGTGGATGGATGTGTCCTGCGGAGAGACCACCATCTACTGGTGCCACAGCGACTGCAGCCACAACTGATACAACTGGCTCACGAGACACATCAGGGCATAACCAAATCCAGTTGCACTTGATTCAATTCCTTTGGATAACTATGACCTGGATGAATGAGAACATTCACAGACATGTTGCGGAACATTTGGGTCCGACACCCTTAAAATGGTGAGGGAATATGAAAGGATGGCTCGGAAGACTGCAGACTACAGAAACCACTTGCGATTTAATCTGAGATGCAGACAACACAGGCTCACACCCACTAGCCTGCGCCTGTGAACCACAATGAAAGGACATAGACCAGACAGAATCATAGAAAAGGCACAGAATCAACTCCTGAAGAAAAGAGTGAGACAGGTCCATTTCACTATTGAAGGGCTGAAGGAGAAATCTGACCAACTACTTCAACAACTAGCATCCCACTTGCCTGGTGCAGTCTTGGAGAGGGTCACTGATTTCACCAGGAAAGCCCAACTATCTCAACACCACAAAGGAACAAACAACTAAAGTCAGCTAGTAAGCAAATCCCGACATCTGCAGAGAAAACGACCAAGAAGCTCGCATAATAGCGGTGGCGGAGGAACACTTGAGCGGAGGAGACTCACTTATTCTTCAAGAGATAAGAAACGATAGTCAAGCCCTCTCCAGTAAACTCGACTCTAAAATCGCAGAAATAAATCAGTCTGTCTCTGGACTGAAAACTATTGTGGATAAGCCGAGCTCCCGCGTAGCCAAGGCGGAGGAGCGTGTCGGACCGGTTGGTGAAGCTGGACTCTCGTGTTATCAAGTTGAGTAAGGAAAATATATATTTTAATGGAGAAAGTTGACCAGCTGAAAAACTGCAGCCTACGCAACAATACACGTGTCGTTAATCTTCGGGAAGGCTGCGAAGGAAATGACCCTGTAAACTTTTTTCTTTCTAGCTGGATCCCAGCCACCCTGGGACGAGAGCGTTTCACTGAGCCCCTGATAGTGGAGCAGGCACATTGGGCTTCTGCACTGCGTCCACTTGCAGACCAGAGACTGACACCTGTCCTGATACGTCTGCTCAAATATCAAGAGCGAGACAAAATCCTATGTATCGCCACATGGGGGTCAAGTATGGAAGTAGAAACCTGAATTTGTGCAACAATTGAGTATTTTAGAACTGTATTTTTGGAAGGTGAATATTTATATTTCGAATTTCTAATGCTGGAATTCTGTTTTTAATCGAAATATATGTTGCAACAACTATGAATGTAGCGCAGAGAAAAAAATCAAGCATGTTATTGCTGCTTTTTTTCCCCAACAAGTGTCAAAATGCAGTACAAAAAAATCAGGCATCATAAATGCTGTGGGATTTATTTCGAATTGTGCCAAGTTGCAATGCAAAATTATTCAAGCATTGTTATTGCTATATGTTTTTATTCAGTTCATGCAATTCAATATGCCATTTTGCTTTGAGGACCTCTGGCACCGTTTTACTTCCATAGTCAAGAGAGAATAAAGGTCCCATCATGTGCGATGATTAAGCCTGTGCTGTTTTTTCCCGACCTGAGCGCCAGCTTCGTGAAATTCAGGAAGGAGTACGACCAAGATATCTAAGGATATTCCGTTTTCCCTACTCCATCTCGCAACACTGAGGCTCACGCTTCCCAATGGAAGGAGAATATTCTTCAAAACACCCAAGGAAGCAGCGGCATTCCTGCATGACTCTCCAGGAGAAACATAACAGACGAAAACAGGTGAATGAAAACCGGATAGGCAGTTGTAGTTCTTACGAGCTGCCATGTCTTCATGCTTAAAACTGTCGCCACTCTTGTTATATGAAAGACGTTCTATATAATGTAAGTGATGACAGCACTCTCAATTTACATTTCATTGATTGGTTTCAGCTTAAGCCGACTAATTTGTGTGGTAACAATTTTTGAAATGGGTGTTTTCAGTAATTGTAATAATTTCCCATTTCACCTAAAATTAGGTGATTTTGTATGGTAATTCATCTTTTCAGACAGAGTCCTGGGCTGGACAAAATATTTACGATCAGCCAGACATGTCATGCTTTTTATAAGTTCAAAGTGCACATCCCAGTTTAGTAGGGTAGATCGTGCCGAATGTTCAGGAGTAGGCACGCGGGGGGAGGGTCTGAGTGTTGTTTTTTTTCCTTTTCTATTTTACTACAGGAGACACATTTTCACTTGCACAGGGACTTCACAAAAGGTCATAACATTTTGATAGATGTATACACTTATTGTTGATGAATAGGGTAGTGAAATTGGTTAGCTTTAATGTGACTGGGCTAAATGGACCGGTTAAAAGGAAAAGATCCTTGACACACCTGAAAAAACTGCAAATTGATATTGCTTTTATACAAGAAACCCATCTTACCACACAGGAGCATAAGAAACCGAGGAGACAATGGGTAGGACATGTATTATCATCATTCTTTAATTCCAAAGCCACTCGAGTGGCTATTTTGATAAATAAAAACACTCCAGTGACGGTTGAAGAAACTATTATTGATCCATCAGGCTTATAGGTATTAGTTAATTGTCACATTTACTCAGAACCCTGGACACTTTTTATGTGCACCCAACTATGATGATGAATCCTTTATTCAGGATAACTTTCTCAAGGTATCAGGGTGGTGACAAAATACACTCGTATATTAATATACACTTTAATTTTTGCTTGGATCCTATTCTAAATAACTCAACCTTGACAGTATCCAAAACAAAAGCGGCCAAAACTACCTTGGCTTTTATGAAAGATCTTAAATTGATGGATGTGTGGAGACAAATGCACCCTCAAACCAGGGACTACTCCTATTTCTGCCCCCATAACTCTCATACTAGGGTTGACCTTTTTCTATTATCAATGCAGCTAATTTATAGAACATTAGAATCTGAATACTTATCTAGAAACCTGTCGGATCATTCACCTTTGACCCTGTCTATCTTGATGCCGGAAAAACTAACATTCATATAGATGGCGTTTGAACCCTACCCTTCTTCAAAAACCAGATTTCTGCAAGTTTATTAGGGACCAGATAGAGCTATTCTGTGAGTCAAACTGTGCCTCTTCTCCCAATAGTTTTATATTACGGGACAGGCTTAAAAACTTATTTAAGGGGTCAAATAATCGCCAATACAAAAGGTATTAAAAAGGAAATACGTGGCAGAAATAGAAGAACTGGAAACAGAAATTTTGAAATTGGAAAAGGAGTTCCAACAGCCTGGGTCCAAGGAATTTTACCAATCAATTGTAAACAAACAAACCCAAATATAATACATTACATACTTATAGAATTGGAAAAAAGCCATTTTAAGAACTAAACAAAGATATTATGAATGGGGAGAGAAGGCAAACAAAACCTTGGCCTGGCAACTGAGAACAGAGGGAAGCTCAAGGACAATTAATGGAATTCAAACTAAAATGGGTTCAGTCTCAATAGAAATTAATGACACATTTAAACAGTTTTATACAAATTTATATACATCGGAATCTCCAGAAGACCTGACTATTGATGAATTTCTGGCCACCGTCCAAACTTGGCCCAGAAGACCAAATGAATCTTGATCTTCCCTTCACAAAGAAAGAATTTGGAAAGGCCCTGGGCTCATTACAGTCTAATAAATCACCAGGGGAAGACGGTTTCCTGCCCGAATTTTACAGAGAATTTAAGGTTCTACTCATCTTCCTCATCATGGATGTAATTAACTTAGCATCTAAAACTTACACTCTCCCCGAATCATTCTCTACTGCCATAATCATTAAAAAATAGAGACGCATTAAAGTGCTTTTCATTTCAGCCTATTTCGTTATGAAATTCAGACTATAAATTGATCTCTAAGGCCCTAGCTAACAGGCTTGGCCAATATTTGCCACAATTGATAAATTCAGACCAGAGTGGCATTATTTTTGAAACGCTCATTAGCCAACAATTTATGTAGGCTCTATTATTATCCTCCTAACAAAATCTAAAACTGAGCCTAATGTAGCTTTAGCTCTAGATGCTGAAAAGGCCTTCGATAGGCTGGAGTGATCGTATTTATTTAAAGTCTTGGCCAAGTTTGGGTTTGGCCAGTTGTTTATTAATTGGGTAAAACCCCCTTATCATGAACCCGGGCCGAAATTACCACTAATGGACAGATCTCGACAGCATTTCCCTTGAGTAGATCGAGTCGGCAGGGTTGCCCTTTGTCTCCAGGACTATTTTTCTTGGCTACTGAGCCCCTACACCAAGTAATTAGACAGGATCCTGATATAAAGGGTTTCAAAGTAGAGCAGACAAATCATAAAATTAATCTCCTGGCAGATGATGTAATTTTGTACATAACAGACCCTGGTAACTCCCTCGCCAAATTACAGACTCTATTAAACACTTACAGTGTTATTTCAGGATATAAGGTGAACTATGGAAAAAATGAAATCATTCCACTAACTAATTTTGATTACACTGAGAATCAGCAAAAAAGCCCATTGAAGTGGCTTCCGAATGGTATGAAATATCTTAGAGTTAACTGTGTGAAAATTAATATATTACCAAGGTTACAGTATCTTTTCTAGTCCTTGCCCATTCCACTGCCCAAAACATTCTTTAAAACCCTCCACAAAAAAATGTTAGACAATTTATGTGGAACTGTAAAGTGCCCAAGGTATCTATAGAAAAATGAACATGGGATTATAGATTAGGGGGCCTACGATTACCCAGTTTTAAAAATTATTTGGCAGCTCAAATGCGATTTATTTCATCCTTTTTTTGAGGGTGACAGTGTCCCCTTCTGGATACAAATTGGATTGCACTCCCTGAAAGAAAAGGTGTATCCAGTGATTTTATTTACAAGTGGAACTCCAAAATTATATCCAACAGGACAGACAATTCTATTTTAAAGCATTTGATTAAAATATGGTGTGAGACTCACGGAAGTCTTGGACTGAGAATGGGACTGTCAGCAAAAACACCTCTGAGACAAAATGAACTCATACCCATGACTCTAAACAAGATTAGACTTTGCATCATAAAGGGATCCAGCATTTGGAAGACTGCTATGAAAAAGGACTTTTCATGTCATTTGAATAATTTGAAAGGAAATACGACTTGTTCAACATGAAATTTTTCTGCTATCTTCAGTTAAGAGCTTTACTTAGAACCAACCTGGGCCCTAGAATGTCTTTACCTGTACTTACCAATGTGGAGAAACTGCTTCATGAGGGAAATGTATACAAATGTATTTCTAAAATGTACTCCTTACTGCTGAATGAGGGCCCAAAGCCAGGTCTGCACAAATCTGGAGTGAGATGGGAATCAGATCTGAACATACCAATCAATGAAAACTCTGGTCAGATTTATGTCAAGGCAGTTTGTCAGCTACCATTAATGTCCGGTACAGACTGGTTCACTATAATTTCCTCCATCAACTGTACCTCACCCCACAGAAACTACATAAATCCAAACCTGAATTGTCAGAAATGTGCTTCAGATGTGGTATAGAGGTCAGCTCCTTCCTGCACTGTACCTGGCTTTGTACAAAGGTGAAGCCCTTTTGGTACAATTTCTGTGACACCTTGACCAAGATCACAGAAGTTACCTTCCGATTAGATCCTGAGCTTTGCTTACTAGGGAATTTCACAAGTGTCAGAAGATCCTCAACCAATTCCCAAGTTAAATGTATGGAAATAGCTTTATGTGTGGCCAGGAAATGCAAATGTGTAACAGTGTTATGGAAATCTGATTCCCTCTCCTCATTGATAGATGATCTTCTGAAATGAACAGCTGTATTCCTCTTGAAAAGATCACATATAGAAAAAGATACAACACGGGCGTCCGGGTAGCGTAGCTGTCTATTCCATTGCCTACCAACACAGGGATCTCCGTTTCAAATCCCGGTGTTACCTCCGGCTTGGTTGGACGTCCCTACAGACACAATTGGCCGTGTCTGCGGGTGGGAAGCCGGATGTGGGTATGTGTCCTGGTCACTGCAGTAGCACCTCCTCTGGTCGGTTAGGGCGTCTGTTCAGGGAGGAGGGGGAACTGATGGGATTAGCGTGATCCTCCCACGCGCTACGTTTACCTGGCGAAACTCCTCACTGTCAGGTGAAAAGAAGTGGCTGGCGACTCCACATGTATCAGAGGAAGCACATGGTAGTCTGCAGCGCTCCCCGGATCGGCAGAGGGGGTGGAACAGCGACCAGGATGGCTCAGAAAATAGGGTAATTGGCCAAGTACAATTGCAGAGAAAAAAGAGAGGGGGGGTCCACAAAAAAAAAAAGATGCAACACCTTTCTGAAAATTTGGTAGCCTTACCTAGAGTACATAGGCACGTCACTGATGTCGCCATAGGGATGTGATCATTTATGGTTAGCCAGAAGGCCTCTTTAAAGGACATAAAACTGCGTTAGCGCAGTGTCTCTGTATTTCGCCCTATGTGCTGACTTTTTTTTTCCCTCCCCTGTCTTCCATTTATGGGAAGGGTAGGGGATTGGTTTTTTGTTTGTTTGTTTTTTTTATTTTGTTTTGTGTGTGTGTGTGTGTGTGTGTGTTGTTCTATGGTTGTTAAAATTGGTTTGAAGAAAAAAAAGTTCAAGTTATAGCAAAGCAGATATGAGGAGAAATGTACAAGATAGTCTCCACATAGAGACAGTCCATATCATCAAGCAATGAAAGAAGCATCATACAATACAAATATCGTGAGACAGTTTGCTAAAATTGTGTTGATACATCGTCAAACACTCAGCTGCACAGTAATATTGATTTGACCCAATGTTCTCTGCCAGAACATTCAGCAATTTTATTTGCTCACATCTCAACTTACTTGTGTTATTCTGCACCATTAAATCCTAAATTCTCTTCCTAGCCACATCTCACGACCTCCTTTTGGTGTGTGGAAAGTACTGATTTTCACTTTACAAGCATTTAAGCCCTCAGACAAGTCTGCAAAATCTAACATTAGAGGTAGGGTTGCCAACTTCCTGAAATGGAAATAAGGAAGGCTGGTGGGGGGGGGCAGGTACTATATGACGTTAGACTGAGGAGCTCTAAGTACTGTGGATCGATCCAAAATGGGTCTTGCTCTTACACCTGCATTACCCTTCAGTAGTAGACTTATGTAAAGATATAACATAAAAAATGCCCACATACTTGGTTGTGAGGACTGCCTGCATCTTCCTCAGCCTCCTATGATTTTATCCCGATGCATATTGTTTGTTGTCTCAATTTTCTCCGTGAGTAATGGAGAAAACCTTGTAACAGACGGTGCAGTTGGCCTTGTACACATTCTCACACTGACGCAGCTCAGCCATGGGTAATCATTTTCCCATTCCCTTCTGTATTTTTTTAATCTGTTTTTTTGCCAGCGGACCACACTCGCAGTTTGCCATTTTTTCATTCTTGCAGTGCTGTCAGACGTATCGTAGCAACGCTGAGTGACAGCTCTCTGTTAGGTAGTGGAACATAACATGACGGACAGGCTGGGGAACAAAGGGTTTCCTCCTATCTCATACAAATCGCCCTGTCTTAATAGTCTCCCCCCATAGATTTGCACTGAATTGATTCTTAGGAATACGGAACAGAGTGCATCCCATATCAGTTCAATACGCAACACCTTTCCACCATGGGATGATGCCATAACAATAATAATTACTGTTATTTTAGGGGTCCTGAGATGAAATGTAGGTGGCCCTAAAAAAAAAGTCTAAAATCGCCAATGGTAGGAAGTAGTACCCAGTATTTTATTTAATAATGAACTTGGTGTCGTGAAAACATAGGTGCTGTACATAATAGGGTAGGACTTTGTTCCAGCTGCTTTCAGGTCTCAAACAGTCAAGAATTTAGAGCATTTAGTTGGATAAAGATACCAAGTTCGCCAGTTAGCGAGCTGAACTGTTTCAGTTCAGTGAGTGGGACTACGCAGTCCCGGTCGAGCACTGAACGATTCTGTGAACAAATCTTGTGAACGAATCTTTTTAATTAACTGATTCTATTGAGTCAGTACACTGAAAAGAACTGCTTTGTTAGTGCTGGCTGGCTGGCTTGCTTGCTTGGGGGGGGCTTGACCAGAAGATGAACTTGATTACGGGAATACTGTGAGTAGTGTGGGCTTACAAAAATCTCTGTGTGAGTGTGTCTAATGATGTTCTTCATTTTAAGATGTATTTACGTGTTTTCTTTTATGTTTCCTGAATCACGGAGGAAGAATTTTGAAAATACAAACTTACTCCACTCCAAAGTATCTTGTTGCAAATTACATTTGAATTTTTTCAGCCCTGTCAAATACCAATTACAAAATAGCCAAGTCAAGTTAATTTCATTTGTATAACCCAATATCACAAATTACAAATTTGCCTCAGTGGGCTTCATAGCAACACAACATCCTCTCCTTATACCCTCACATCGGATAAGGAACAACTCCTTAAAAAAAACCTTTAACGGGGAGAAAAAATAGGAAGAAACCTCAGGGAGAGCAACAGAGGAGGGATCTCTCCCCCAAGACGGACAGATGTGCAACGGATGTTGTGTTTACACAGAATACAACATTGAAAGACAATAACAGAATTATAATAGAATTATAAAATATATGAAGAATGTGATAAGGAGGATGCCAAGCAGTGCCCAGATGCCACTAGAACAGCCCAAGACCCGAGCCACGTGACCACCATCACCATGTAGAAGAAATAAATAAATAAAAAGTAATTCAAATACATACTTCAAATACAAGTAACAGAAATACTGCCCATCTCTGAAGCTGTGTCTATACAGTTGTAACCCCCCCCCAAGCCCAGTGGACCCCTGTAGGACAGCCTTATAGAAGTGTCTACCCCAAACTATTTTAAGGGCTTTCCAACAGGCCTGAAACATAGCTAAATATAGGCTTGTCTGTTACTATGGACTTGGCAGGCGCTCTGAACAGTCACAGCACTGTGCAACAACGCCGCAGGAATTTCTGATGTTGTAATATGAAAACCAGGGCCCCTCATAGATGTTAACTCTGGCCGAGCCTGTCACCAACAAGCAGGCGAGCTGAGTGGAAAAGCAAACGTTTCTCGAGATTTCATGGGTCTGGAGGAAAACTGTAGATAGAGCCATGGAACCTGAACAGTGACAGAGTCAGGAAAGTTCCTGTGGGGCGGTGGATATATTTGTTATTACAGTGTGACTTTTATCAGCCTGTCACGTCACGCAAAAATCCAAATTTGCTAACACTGCTATTGGGTCTTCAGAAATACATATGGACTCGGATCTTGGACAGCCTCTGCAATTCTAGGCAGCCTGGAAGGATCTACGGTGTTTAATCCATCCACGATGACTGAGAGAGGGAGAGGGGCCAGAAGCAAGGCAAACAAGGATTTAAATCAATACAGCCATAGAAGATGCATAACAACGTGTTTTCCAGGCCAAGGGTGGAGATGCCGCGATGGGATCTCATAAGATATGAACTTCAGAATTGGATTGCAAAAGGCACCTTGAAATTAAAAAGTCAAACCATGGCCTTGCAGAGCAGGATATGAAATTACCTCCATAGCACAAAAAAAAGAAAGAAAAAAGAAATATATAAAGATAAAGAAACAAAACCCCACTGACAATGGCTTCCATTGTGCATTAGTAAATCCTACCAGGTAGCGTTTCTCCCTTAAGGATTAAATGTCAATTGAGAGAGTGAAGGTTTCTCAATGTACTCACCATGTATTCACAATGCAAAACCTTCCTGACAACCTTCACGGTTTATTCACGCATCGGATTCAGAGAGGCTGATTGGGTGTGTTGGACTTCTTTTTTTCCCCTCCAGTTTTATTGTTTCTTTCTTGAACGGAATAATGCATTGGTATGTTTGTCATCAAACATTGTACTGTGGCGATGAGCGTGGTGCAGATGCTCATTAGGAAAACCATTCATCCCTGCTAGGTGTTTTACTCCGGTGGCCAGAACAGCCGGAGGTCAATAAGGAAGGTTTGAGGCAGACCCTTTTGCGGCTTTCATGTTTGTCTTGCTTTCGAGTTGTGGAAATACATCACAATGGTGCTTTGGTTAAGTTTCATCCCACCAACCCAGACATGCTAGCACATTGAACATTTTTCCATTTTATTTTTGCCTAATTTTAATTTGATAGCTCACAGTATGGCTATGAACGGTCCCCTCTTTTCAGCGTCCCCCCGCCTCCATTTATTGACATTGGAAAGTATTTTGCCTGCCACTGCACGACCTGTGATGACTCACACTGAGGAGAATTCTCCTCTATTTATTCATTCATTCCAATCATACCCCTCAACTCCACTTTTCGTTTTGCTCGGCCTCACTTATAAAAGCGGGCGCCTGCCACTGACAGCGGCTGAAGATCTGAATATGTTAGAGACGCTGTAAATGTTCTCAAAGCAAGTTTGAAGACCAATATTTTGACAAAAGCAAGCAGCCAGAGTTTCCATCGAGTTGATTTGTACACATGCACAAGTGCTGAACACACACAAACACACACACATACACACACACTTGGTGCGGGTGAGAAGACTGAGGCACGTCATCATCTCCGTCTCGTCTCAACACTCCATCACACATTGCCTGTCTGACAGCCTCATCAACCACACAATAGAGATGTAGAGACAGTCTGTGGGCGAAAGAACAGGTGAGGTCTCCATCAGTCCACATAGGGGTGGGGAAAACCGGCGCAGAGACCGGAGATAATAAGGCCAGTCATATCACAGACCATTTAACACCACGGGAGCTGGCACAATAGGCCAGACTGAGGCATTGGGATACTCGTAATAACACTGACTGAAATTAAAGGTGAACGCTTTCGTCTCCATCGTACTCAGGCCGAGCTTCAGTTTTTCAACATAAAGAGAGCTATGGGAAGTCAAGCTATGTGATACCGGGCAGACAGGGCTCATTTCAGGGCTGATGATAATTGCTTTCATAAATAATACCAGGGTTTGAGGTCAAACTCAATGCAATATTCATGTCCTGAGACGTCTGGGTGGAAACACGCATGCCTTTAGTGTGTCGGAGCAAGGAGGATGAATGAAAACACTCTGTGCACGACTCTCTGGTGTGACACAGCTGTATTGATTACAAGTCAGCATCCTTAAAAACCAGTGAATGGAGAAGGCTGGAAAGCCGGAGAGCTGAATTTAGCTGCAGCTGAGCCCTCCAATAACCCCCCGCCCCCCCAGTTTCTCCACGCAGCCCCTCCCATCCTCCCAGTCTCGTGTTTGTGTCTTCTGTGGTAGTTGTGTTTCATTTTGTTCTTACTTTCTCCCTTCTCTCATCAAGACAAACACTCAGGCCATCCGCCTGCAGCGCTATTCAAACGGTGCTTGGCAATCATGAAGCGGCTTTGCAACTCTCATCCAGGGAGCAGATCATAGACAACCACTGTACCATTTTTGCATCTGAGCTGTTTTTGAGGATCAGGCAATTTTCTTTCTACTGTTTTCACGATATTGTTTTCATGCGAAACAAATAGCCACTCAGGCTGGAAAAATCAATACAGTGCATATTGCAAAGGCCCTTTTTTTACTGACTCAATTAAATGTGCCTTATTTTCTAGATGGCGAGTGTGGGAGGGAGGGGTATACAAGCCATTGATCTTCGCTTGACTCCATCTCTTCTCTAGCTCTCTCTCTCTCTCTCGCTCCCTCCTCTATCTAAAATCCACTGTCATCTTCTTTCTCACAGCGCCTCCTTAGGACTGCTATCCATTTTTCATGTAATACGAATATGAGACTCGAGGGTTATCCCTAAAAGTTTCTGCTCGAGCTGGAAATAAAAATTGAGTGACAGTACGAAGACCTCCTGGCTTTGTTAAATAAAAAATGTCCTCGGCGCTTTAATGGCCGCTATATTCCACAGCTGATTGCCTCCTATGCGAACCATTTCATGCATCCTTATGTTTCATTAGCATATATGGCACCTAAACGCACATGCACCACTACCTCGTTTACGTTTTGTATTTAATTTTCCCTCGTTATCGCATCTCCTGAAGAACTGTGCTGCCATCCTTAATTTTTTCCAGCAGATGTCTTAATGAATATATATATATATACATATATATATATATATATATATATATATATATATATATATATATACACTACCGTTCAAAAGTTTGGGATCACCCAAACAATTTTGTGTTTTCCATGAAAAGTCACACTTATTCACCACCATATGTTGTGAAATGAATAGAAAATAGAGTCAAGACATTGACAAGGTTAGAAATAATGATTTGTATTTGAAATAAGATTTTTTTTACATCAAACTTTGCTTTCGTCAAAGAATCCTCCATTTGCAGCAATTACAGCATTGCAGACCTTTGGCATTCTAGCTGTTAATTTGTTGAGGTAATCTGGAGAAATTGCACCCCACGCTTCCAGAAGCAGCTCCCACAAGTTGGATTGGTTGGATGGGCACTTCTTTGAGCAGATTGAGTTTCTGGAGCATCACATTTGTGGGGTCAATTAAACGCTCAAAATGGCCAGAAAAAGAGAACTTTCATCTGAAACTCGACAGTCTATTCTTGTTCTTAGAAATGAAGGCTATTCCATGCGAGAAATTGCTAAGAAATTGAAGATTTCCTACACCGGTGTGTACTACTCCCTTCAGAGGACAGCACAAACAGGCTCTAACAGGTACTATTTAATGAAGATGCCAGTTGGGGACCTGTGAGGCGTCTGTTTCTCAAACTAGAGACTCTAATGTACTTATCTTCTTGCTCAGTTGTGCAACGCGGCCTCCCACTTCTTTTTCTACTCTGGTTAGAGCCTGTTTGTGCTGTCCTCTGAAGGGAGTAGTACACACCGGTGTAGGAAATCTTCAATTTCTTAGCAATTTCTCGCATGGAATAGCCTTCATTTCTAAGAACAAGAATAGACTGTCGAGTTTCAGATGAAAGTTCTCTTTTTCTGGCCATTTTGAGCGTTTAATTGACCCCACAAATGTGATGCTCCAGAAACTCAATCTGCTCAAAGAAGTGCCCATCCAACCAATCCAACTTGTGGGAGCTGCTTCTGGAAGCGTGGGGTGCAATTTCTCCAGATTACCTCAACAAATTAACAGCTAGAATGCCAAAGGTCTGCAATGCTGTAATTGCTGCAAATGGAGGATTCTTTGACGAAAGCAAAGTTTGATGTAAAAAAAATCTTATTTCAAATACAAATCATTATTTCTAACCTTGTCAATGTCTTGACTCTATTTTCTATTCATTTCACAACATATGGTGGTGAATAAGTGTGACTTTTCATGGAAAACACAAAATTGTTTGGGTGATCCCAAACTTTTGAACGGTAGTGTATATATATATATATATATATAAGTCATACGGCCATACCTTTTGAGATAGTTGCACAAGAGGCCAAACATAAATAAGGACATGTAATGTAATGGAGGTGAAACATGAGTGCTGTCAGAAAGACATGAGATCGTTGTGTTAAGTCTATAATTGGAAGTAGGCCTAACAGTGACTGCACATTTTCAGTGGAGTAGGTGATGTCACATATTATTTACATAATATCCTGACTGGATGCTTAGCGTTGACACTGTGAAATACTAGACGCTTTTGCAGCTGTTCAGCGGAGCTACTAAACCCTGCTGGAAAAAGGGAAGTTAGCTTGTCTGAATCATGTTTTTAGCCTGCCAACAAGCCGGAGAGGCAAGCTGACACATCAGAAAAACTTTCTTTTTTTTTTCTCCCCAATTGTACCCGGCCAATTACCCCCACTCATCTGAGCCGTCCTGGTTGCTGCTCCAACCCCTCTTGCCCATCCAGGGAGGGCCGCAGACTACCACGTCTCCCCCGACACATGTGGAGTTGTCAGTCGCTGCCTTTCACCTGACAGTGAGGAGTTTCACCAGGTGGGACGGAGCATTGAGAGGATCATGCTATTCCCTTCAGTCCCCCCCCCCCCCCGAACGACCAGGGGAGGCGGTAGTGCAGCAACCAGGACGCATACCCACATCCGGCTTCCCCATCCGCAGACACGGCCAATTGTGTCTGTAGGGGCACCCAATCAAGCCGGAGGTAACACGGGGATTCGAACCGGCGACCTCCATGTCGGTAGGCAACGGAGTAGACCGCTGTGCTACCCGCACATCCAGAAACTTTTTTATCAAAAGACTGATTATTTTGAGCAGGTTAAAGATGATGGAGCGCGGTGTTTCTGTGAAGTCCTACTGCAAATGAAGCCAAAAACGAGGAAGAGGCGTGCAGAAGAAGAAAAAAAATGGCTGATTTTCTTACCTACGAAAATTATAATGTTAATTAGAAAGAAAGAAAAAACAAATCTTTAACATCTAACCACGGCATGTGTTTGTGGATGCGCCCACGAACGTTTTTTTGGAAGGGTCTCAATCTACACGGGCGGTGCAGCTAAACACGCGACCGAAACTCTGTGGAGTAGGTGAGGGGGAGTCGGAGGCCCGGTTCTGAAAAGGACCGTGGCGAAGGAGTCAGACTATGACGTCATAAAGAGCATATAAACTATGCGAAAAGCTTTTTGGACGCCACGATTGCTCACTCCCAAAGCAACAGTAGCGGCATTGTCCGCCCCTCATAATCCGCACAAAAGACAGGCCGCCCCCTAATACAACCCCCCCCCCCCCTCTCTCTCTCTCTCTCTCTCTCTCTCTCTCTCTCTCTCTCTCTCTCTCTCTCTCTCTCTCTCTCTCTCTCTCTCTCTCTCTCTCTCTCTCTCTCTGTGAACGCATCCGACAACTTCGAAGCCCTTTTGGAAATGGCGTCTCCTTCCCCGTGATATTTTGAGTGTGTCTGACAAAGATAAGAGAAGTCTGATAGAAAGACTGCTTACGTAAGAGAGAGAGGGGGGGCGGACTCGTACAGCACAACATCGGCAAGAGCAGAATTAACGAGGATGAGGAACTTTCTCAGCCTTGTTTGTGTAACTCCCGACTCCTTCGACGACCCGGGATCGCAGACTGTGACGCATAGCGCGACATGTGGAAAAGCACTGCGCGATAGCAACCAGCCACACCAGCCGTTACTTTCCATCCCGTCTTTTCCACAACTCATCATGGTGGACCGTGATGTGCTCACAGGCGGTGACCCCATCCTGACCCGAATTCAAAGCCCTTGCTCTTTCTTTTGCCTCTCCCTCCCTCCCTCCCTTTGTCTCTCTCGCTCTCTCTTGTACACACACACGCAGACACACACACACACACACACACACTGTGTGTGAGACAGCATGACACGCTGAGGTGAAGTAGAAAAATAGTGCGCATGTCTCTCGGTTTCTGCTGTGAAACCAGACCAGCGCCGCCGTCGGGAGGCGTTCTGGAGAGCTGCGCCGCTGTAAAGACACGTCCATCTCTCCGCTCGCCTTTAGCACCCTCGTCTCCGCGTTGAAGGGGCAGAAGAGAGAAGAGGGGGGGGTAAAAGAAGAGAAGACCGTCTTGGGGGGGGGGGTACGTGTCTGAGGAAATGTTGCTGAAATTCCAGCGATTACATTTTACCCGGGAAATGTCAAGCTGGATAACATTACATGTTATCTATCTGGGGGTTCAGGCCCAGACTTGGCAACCGATGAATTCACTGTTAATGGAAGAACAAGAAGAGAAGTGAAGAAAAGGCTTTCTCCTGTATGACCCCTGTTGGTCCAGCTTTTCTTTTTCTTTTTTCTCCCCTCCACACTTGGAATGTGTTCAGGCTTAGTGTGTCACAGTGAAAGTGGCCTTTGTGAAGCACAATGGTAAGTTTGTTCTTAAACCTGCCCTGTTGAATTATCCCATCAATATTCTGTTATGTTCGACTATAAAATATTGTTAAATCGTCACGTTGTGCCGTGGGTATCTCTCTGTCTGAGCTGAGGCAAATGTATTTGGGTTGCTTTTGTGAAACATTACTGCAGAGCATACTAAATCGTTCTGCTTCTCTTTTTTTGCCTCTGTAAAATTTATGAGCAGACAGACTCATCAGCTTTTGGAGGGGAAAAAACACACACTCTTATAACTGATTACGTGGAAAACAGTCCCCAAATGCTCATCACAATTTTTTTTGTTCTTTTGTAGATTGCCTGGCTTGGATTCCTTACACTATTTAAAACATATTACACATTTCTGCCATGTTACATGACACAGGATAATATCACGTATACCCTAATATGAGTTTAAGGGGTGAATGGGACCACATCTTCTGAGCAATCATCCAGTCAACGTTCTGTTTTCTGGGGTTTTCCTCCTGTGACCCCCCCCCCTCCTCAGTCGGTGTAGCTGTGCGGTTTTGATTCACAAACCAACTGGGAAATTGTGGGATTGGAAAGTCAACAACTACTGTCGAGATGCTCTTGAGCATCTACAAGGCATTTAACCGTTAGTTGTGCCTGTCGCTACCCGATCCATACCAGAAACCTGATTTGTTCTAGCCTCAACCTCAACCTAACCCTAACCTTAACCACGTTAACCTTATGCCTGCACGAACCAACAATAACAACATGGCACATGCATAGAAAAACGTGATATATGCACAGAACATGGCACAGAACAACATGGCACATGCATAGAACAACATGGCACATGCATAGAACAACTTGACACATGCATAGAACAACATGGCACATGCGTAGAACAACTTGGCACATGCATAGAACAACATGGCACATGTAGAACAACATGTTACATGCATAGAACAACTTGACATATGCATAGAACAATATGGCACATGCGTAGAACAACATGGTACATGCATAGAACAACATGGCATGTGTAGAACAACATGGCACATGCATAGAACAACTTGACATATGCATAGAACAACATGGCACATGCATAGAGCAATATGGCACATGCATAGAACAACATGGCACATGTAGAACAACATTTTACATGCGTAGAACAACATGGTACATGCATAGAACAACATGGCACATGCATAGAGCAATATGGCACATGCGTAGAACAACATGGCACATGCCTAGAACAACATGGCACATGTATAGAACAACATGGTATATGCATAAAACAACATGGCACATGTGTAGAACAACACGGCACATACATAGACCAAGTTTCCTCTATGGTAGTGATAGCGCCAGCAGGTCAGGTTCCAGGTTCGGATGTGTGTAAATCTGAAGCTGTCAGTTGCTGAAAAAGACGTGAGTATTCACCAAACCACCGCTAGATACTTTTTTTTAAAAGAGAACTAAATACAAAGCTTGATTAAGTTGCTTAGTTTAAATTACTTTGAGAAAAAAAATCAGTCAACTCAAGTACATGACTTCAGTTTTTTTCTGTAATAAAGTTTGTGATTACAGACAGATGTGGCCCGTCATATGTGTTACGCAATTGCACAGGGCCCTGCGAATTTTTTTTTTGTCAAACAAAAAAATAGTGGCTGGGAGACATAAAACCAATCAATGGCTCTGACCCAGTTAAGGGGGCCCCCTCCTCAATAGAAAGATCATGTCAGTGGATGGATTTGATTGGCACAGGTGCTACAGCAACTGTCCAATCAATCATTATATACAAGATGATGGTTAAAAAAAAGAAAAGTACGACAAGATGGCACCTCCAAAATGCAAGTATTCTTCTGGTACTGCCAAAATTAAGCGAAGATCGGGGGCAGAAGTCAGGGTTCAGTTATGTGTCATGGAGTCATTGAATGCAAATGAAGGAATTGATACAGACAGGGGAATATTAGCCAATTTTGTTCAGAAGCAATTAAGCTGCTGCTGACAGGTAGTGGAGCATGTCTATGTTCCCTCAGCCCTATTTCACTGAACTTACCTAAACTTGACCTAACCTACCTCAACCTGACTTAACTTCAACCGCTACCTAACCCTAACCTTAACCCAACGTACCTTAACCTAAACTTACCAATAGCTAACCTATTAGATCACTAACCCACAGGGCTGACCCCGCATGTATGTCAGTCAGGGTATCTAGCTTCATTAGTCTAGTGCATTTGTGTAGCAGGAGTCAGGATTCAGGTATGTGTCATGTTTTGAAACATTTTATTTTCCTTGTCTTATCTTTTGCCTTTTGGCCATAGAAGTTATAATTGATGTTTTGGATTTGTAATTTGTGATATTGGGCGATACAAATGAAAATGACTTGACTTGACTTGACTATAGACATCTGACATTTATTATCAGACCGTTGCAGTGATGCAACTTTTTATGAAGCTCCTGTTCTGTCACTTGCTGAGCCGACAGCATTGTAGCTAATCTAGCATCAAACTGGGATCTGTTTTGGTTGTTTGTCACATTTGGCCACATGTTTCTCATATATTGTATTTGGGTATTTACAGGATATTGTCATGGTTAGTTGAGAGCCCATTAAGCATAATTAAATCCCTCCAGTCATTCTGGCAGTTCCACTTAGAGGACATTGGAAATGTCTTTTCTAGGCACTGGAAAATATTGTGTTTGTGCACTCAAGGCGATTGGTAAATCATCTCACTGGAGGAATTATAGATAACATCTGTGTACAATAGATGGGGGGGTTTCTTATTATTGGTATATATATACTCATTCACACCTCACATCAACAAACAATATTACTTTTTCCATGTGTTGGGTGAGCTTTGTTGCCATTTTGGATTATTTTGAATTGTGTGACTGCTGTTGAGTGTTGGCTGGGTTGTGCAGTTTTTCTGCCAACAGGCCTGTCATCAAGAGTTGTATCTCATTTTTCGTTGACAGTTTAGAAAGACTTTATGCCTTGAGGATGTTGCCGAGACCTCTGATTTAAGGTCTGAGGGTATAATCCTTAATGAACAGCTATTGAATGAAGGTATGTTTCCTACAAATGTGTGTTTTGTGTATTAATGTCATGCAAGGATTATGCCCACTTTATAGATTGCAGGAATGTTCTTGCCACATTGTGGTAGTACGATATCAAAGGTCATGTTGTCCTCATTACGCAAATAATAGCTTTACATATATATACACACACACACACACACACACACACACACACACACACACACACACACACACACACACACCACATCTGAAGCACATTTCTGACAATTCAGGTTTGGATTGACGTAGTTTCTGTGGGGTGAGGTACAGTTGATGGAGGAAATTATAGTGAACCAGTCTGTACCAGACATTAATGGTAGCTGACAAACTGCCTTGACAGAAATCTGACCAGAGTTTTCATCAATTGGTATGTTCAGATCTGATTCCCATCTCGCTCTAGATTTGTCCAGACCTGGCTTTGGGCCCTCATTCAGCAGTAAGGAGTACATTTTAGAAATAAATTTGTATACATTTCCCTCAGGGCAGCACGGTGGCACAGTGGTTAGTGCGGTCGCCTCACAGCAAGAAGGTCCTGGGTTCGAGCCCTGGGGTAGTCCAGCCTTGGGGGTCGTCCCGGGTCGTCCTCTGTGTAGAGTTTGCATGTTCTCCCCGTGTCTGCGTGGGTTTCCTCCGGGGGCTCCGGTTTCCTCCCACAGTCCAAAGACATGCAGGTCAGGTGAACTGGCCGTACTAAATTGTCCCTAGGTATGAGTGTGTGTGTATGAGTGTGTGTGTGTGTGTGTGTGTGTGTGTGTGTGTGTGTGTGTGTGTGTGTGTGTGTGTGTGTGTGTGTGTGTGTGTGTGAGAGAGCGAGCCCTGTGATGGCCTAGTGGCCTGTCCAGGGTGTCTCCCCGCCTGCCACCCAATGACTGCTGTAATAGGCTCCAGCATCTCTGTAACCCTGAGAGCAGGATAAGTGGTTCAGATAATGGATGGATGTATATATAACTATATATAGTTTTATTTCATTGTTCTCGGCTCCAGGCAAAGTAAATAGGGCTCCTAAAGAAAATCGGGGAGCGTCCAGGTGGCGTGGCGGTCTATTCTGTTGTCTACCAACATGGGGATCGCCAGTTCATATCTCCGTGTCTGTGGCCATGTCTGTGGGTGGAAAGTCGGATGTGGGTTACTGCACTAGTGCCTCCTCCGGTCGGTCGGGGTGCCTGTTCGGGGGGAGGGGGAAGTGGGGGAAATAGCGTGATCCTCCCACGCGCGACGTCCCCCCGATGAAACTCCTCACTGGCAGGTGAAAAGAAGTGGCGGGCGACTCCACATGTATCGGAGGAGGCATGTGGTAGTCTGCAGCCCTCCCCGGATCGGCAGAGGGGGTGGACCAGAAACCGGAGCGGCTCGGAAGAGTGGGGTAATTGTCTGGATACAATTGGGGAGAAAAAGGGGGGAAGGGGGGATCCACAAAAAAAGCAAATTTTGCCTAGGGCCCCCTGTTGGCTAGAGCCAGGTCTGATTATGGATATATATTAATACACAGCATCAACGTAGTTTGAACATGGTTATACCTCGATATCGGTAATGTTTCTGGCAGTGGGGTTACAGCCAATGCACATATTAGTCTGTGGTTTTCCGCTATAATGGGGATCAAATTACGAATTGTCAGTTGCACGCGTCAGTGTTAAACGCAGTGATTTACTGACACTAGAAATGACAGAAAGGAAGAATTTAAGAAAAAAATAGGTTGTGTTTTTTTTTCTGCAGAGTTTTTCCATGGAGTGTGTAGGGACAGGGGATGCAGTACATTGTGTAGAATATAAGTGTGACTGTAAAGCCCTCTGGGACTAAATTGTTATTGTAAGTGTTCTGTAAATTGTAAGTGTCATTATGGTTAATGTTACCGGCTGCACAACCTGCCATTTGCACAGGTTTACTGTTTACACTCCCATTGGATATGTCTGCTTGCTATTGTGCAGATGTTCTCTGCTGTAGCACACTGCCCAACAAAGTACATCCAAAGTCTGTTTAGTTTTTTAAACATATCCTGTTCCTGTACTTTAACTTCTTTACAGATTTTTTTGTTGTTGTTTGTTTTGTTTTTGTTTTGTTTTTTTACAGTTGCTTTGGCTCACTTCTTGAAACCGTGTCAGCATTCTCAAAGCTCCAGCAGCATTTGTCAAAACGGCTTATATGGTATAGCACAACGCCGCAGCTTGCCTGCAAAAGGACATAACTCACCCAAAACATTTAACGCATGCTTCAAAACAAAGTTATTGCCTCATACTATAAAAAGTCAATACCCTCACAATGAAAAGTTCCTTTGGCGTGGTGTAAGCAGTGGTGGTCAAGATGTTTAGATGTTTTGTCAGTGTGGCAGTGGACCCTGGAAATCTTCCTTATTTCTACATTTCACTCTTGTCCTATTTTTTCATTAACACTGAATTTTTGTGTACTGGAATGTTATTTTTGTGGGCGTCTGGGTAGCATAGGGGTCCATTCCATTGCCTACCAACATGGGGATCGCCGGTTCGAATCCCTGTGTTACCTCCAGCTTGGTCGGGTATCCCTAGAGACACAATTGGCCGTGTCTGTGGGTAGAAAGCCGGATGTGGGTATGTGTCCTGGTCACTGCACTGGCGCCTCCTCTGGTCAGTCAGGAGGGAGGGGGAACTGGGGGGGAATAGCGTGATCCTCCCACGCGCTACATCCCCCTGGTGAAACTCCTCATTGTCAGGTGAGAAGAAGCACCCGGCGACTCCACATTTTGTCAGGTGAAAAGAAGCACCTGGTGACTCCTCGGAAGAGTGGGGTAATTGGCTGGTTACAGTTGGGGGGAAAAATACTATTCAGATGAAAATTTCCACAGTACAAGGTTTTACATTAAACACTGCACTCACATTCCCATGGAAAGCTTTACTGTATTTTTATTTACATACACTTACACTACTGTAAGTAGAAAACTTACACAGCACAATATAATAGAAAAATACATCAATTAAAAAAAAAGAAAATACAGTAATGTGTGGCCTGACACTGTAACACAGATGTCCTGTCGCTCCTCTGTCTGGCCACAGATTTTCATTGACAACACAACTGATATTTTCCCTTGCGATTCATTGCAACCATCCCCTGCAATGTTCTGCTGTGATGTCATCACAAGCAGCATCCATCACAGCAAGCGGAGACATTTGGTCTTGAGACCGACGATCATACACCTTCCACCTCCATGCAGAAAATACTTCCTCGATTGGATTCGGGAATGGAGGGTATGGTGGGAGGAACACCATCGGCATCCTTTGGTGGACAGCAAACCACTCCCTGGTGACGACATCTGCATGTTGCAAGCTTACTTTGCCCCACGCAACTAGACAAGTTGGTGAGTCACGCCTTACCAAACCTCTCTCATTCTCAGGGGTAAGAACATCAGGGGTTTCTGGGTGTTGTATGGGCCAATGTTGGGAATGTGTGTACTTGCACCATTCCCAGATATTGCAGCACACATAGTGATATTGCCCCCATGCCGGCCTGGCACATCCACCGTGGCGCAGTGGCCTATAACCTTTTGTCCACGTCTCCTGCCTTTGGCCAGAGTGAAACCCACCTCAAACACAAGGGTGCAAGGGATTTAACTTCCTTCCAGCTCCATTATTCTCTATACTACTGTCATGATATTCATATATGCCCGACAGATTTTGCATGTGATGAATTACACAATGAAAGAATTCATACATGTCTTGGAGGGTACGACTAGTCTACTGAGAAGCAAGGTAATCAGCTTTGCTCGACAAAATATACTCAGTTGGTAATTGTGCAAATTATAGACAATTGTAGTTACTCATTGGCATAGATGTGCTAAAACATTTGCAAAAAATTTTTCAAAAGAATGAGGAATTTAAATCTGTTGTGAACAAGTGCATGGCGGTTTGGAGGTTTGCACGTGTTGTTTTGAAAACATTCATTATCATTTGAGAATTGTGGCCAAAGAAATTGAGAAAAACTTGTATTTTTACAAGTGTGGTTATGTCCCGCTTGTGTGTCGAGCCAGCAAAACAACATTATGAGTATAAAGTATACGTATAAACTTTTATATGTGACAAACTCGAAAATTGTCATTCGGAGCTATTCGAATAAATCTGAATGCGTGTTACCTACAGTAATGTATATGGTAAAACATATAAAACATAGACTCTGAGATGGTTGGTTGTGTTTATCAGTACTATACCAACAACGACATCCTACTATGTATTGACGGAGTGTACTCCATACAACAATATGTATATACAGGATTTCTTGGACCATTTACAAGCTCTTACAGGATCTCCCAGAGTAGTAGCTACCTTTCTATAGGGTCGTTTTTTCGCTCACACCATCCATCGCCTGTACCGGTGGAGGCTTCGATACAGCCCCTGCATTCATGGGCCGTAAAGCTCCGGGGTCGCACCTCGTCCTCGTTTGGGTGAGCATGGCTGCCTGCAGCCCGAGCAGCCTCCTTGATGGGCTGTTCTGGAAAATAGCTGTCCGGATAAGGTAACGGTCTGATGTGGCGAAGGGACAAACAGGGAGGAGATGGGTGGGTGGTGCACAAAGCGGTGTCAGCAGTTGGCAATCTCTGCTTTCGCTAATTGCAGCATCTGTCTTGGTGAGGGGGGGGGGGGAGAAAGCTGTTCCAGGTAAGGCAATCCAAGTGCCAAACCTGATTTTATCGCAGCCTGTCAGATTATACCCCCCACCCCTTTGCTTTTACCGAACACTGTTACAGATAAATTTAAAGCCTTTGAACAAATTTTCATTTCGAATCGCACTTTTATACTAGTGAGCCTGTGGCGGCTTGCAATTTGTATTCAGCTTCCTCGGGCAAAGCATTTACATCCGCAAACAAGCTGTCTGAAATGGCATTCCCATACATAAAATCAAGGGTGTATTGACCACCTGTTATCTCAAACAGTCCATGGCGCGGGTAAAAAGCAAAAAAATAAATAAATAAATAAATAAAGAAGCTAATCTCAGGTGGTTGGAGAGAGCCAGCATGTCCCATTCCGCCCTCTGTCACATAACATTCTCCATCTGCCACCGGGCAAGGAGAAAGCGCTTCGGCTTCTGTCACCACGCTACACCAGGGGCATACTAATATCGGCCCGGTCCAGCTGCTCTCTGAGCCTGGAGAGCCTCCTCCCTATCCGCCCACACTAACCACTGAACTCTGGGTCAGAAAGGTGACTGCCCACCTGCTGGGAAGGTGATGGGCCAAAATGCAACGGTGGTTAATCTGTCTCACGTGGGCCTGGCTGTTTGGCGTATTACTGATCACGCTAAAGAGCTGTGCTTTTTGACTTTTCAGAAATGCATCCTTGGGGGGGGGGGGCATCTGGGTGGCGTGGAGGTCTATTCTGCTGCCCACCAACACGGGGATCGCCACTTCAAATCCCCGTGTCACCTTCGGCTTGGTCGGGTGTCCCTACAGACACAATTGGCCGTGTCTGTGGGTGGGATGCCGGATGTGGGTATGTGTGCTGGTCACTGCACTAGCGCCTCCTCTGGTCGGTCGGGGAGCCTGTTCGGAGGGGAGGGGGAACTGGGGGGAATAGCGTGATCCTCCCACGCGCTACATCCCCCTGGCAAAACTCCTCACTGTCAGGTGAAAAGAAGAGGCTGGTGACTCCACATGTATCGGAGGAGGCATTTGGTAGTCTGCAGGAGGTGGAGCAGCGACCGGGATGGCTCGGGAAGAGTGGGGTAATTGGACGGGTACGGCTGGGGAGGAAAAAGGGGGGGGGCCAAAAAAATTTTAAAAAATGCATCTCAGACCGACCAGTCTGACTATGCAAAAGAAAAAAAATAAATGGTCTGAGGGCTCAAGACTTATGCTGTTGAGGTTTACGTGTTTCATAAAGATTTATATTAGACCGAGGCGCAGGGTAGGCACCAATCCCAGTGAAGACCAGTGCGTTACGTCACCCCCAATTAACCAACTGTTATGTTTTCCTTGGTCAGCAGGTTTGAGTGTTGCCAGACGAACCTTTCATGACTCTCATGAGTACCAAGCAGTCTGAACATAAACAGAGAATTTATGGATTTCATAAAGTGGTGCACCAGAATATCAAGGCTGCGCTTGTTTAGGTGGCCCATTGATTCTCTCACAGTGTAAGAAAATACCACCAATAACCTAAGGAAAGGCGACGTTATTGCAGTGTCAACAGTTAAGGTACAATGAAAGTGGAGCACATTTAGCCCTGATCGTGCCACCGCCGCTGCATGCTCGGGAACGCGGTATCCTCAGTGTCAATGAATAAAACCAAGAGGCTCTGGGAAAGACAGTTTGGGAACGACAGAGGTTTTTGATTGTAGGGGAGAAAAATCAGTAATGAACTCAGGGGAATTTACGATCGGCATTGTGAGTAATTCATGTCCAGTTCGCCGCGAAGACAGATGGATATTGTGTTGTCACTGTTAACGCTCCCTGAACCATCACCAGGTCTGGGCCAAGGGAGCCCGTCTGCTGGAAGCCACAGGCACAGAGAGCTGTGATGAAGAGACTCGAGAAAGAAGTATTGGCGAAGGGCTGCTTTAAATTTTCCCAGTGAATAGCTTCTTGGCTGCTAACACACCACCAGGAGTGAATCTGCAGCATCAGCAGGGATGGGGAGGACCATAGCTTTGTGGAAGTTACTCTGAAATCAGGAGGAGCATGAGGGATGACCCAAAGTTAAAGGAGCATGGAGGCTGTAATGACAGAAGCATCCCAGTCTTGTGATGATTTTCATCACTGGGGGGGGGGGGGGGTTCTGCTGCACGATTCTTGCACAGAGTCAAAGTTCCACATATCCGAAGACTGTTGGGACACTTTGGCATGTTTGGACAGGCTGAGGTGAAGATTCAGCTGTCAGCTGCTGCACATCACTCGCTCCACTCGTCACCATTCAAGTGTAAATGTCGCTCCGATTCTCACCATGTGCCATGCAGAGGGAGCCATTTCTTTTTCGGGATCAGCTAGTAGCTTTGATTGATACATCAGTCTTGGGTTGTGAGCGTCTCTGCTGCACCTTTTCCTCAGTTGGAGTCGAAAAGACATTTTGACAAATATGCGAAGTACCTCCCAAGGCAAGACTGGTTTGGAGAGGGTCCGCGGGAGCCGACTTCTCAACAGCGTCTGATCCAATCTGTTTAGATGTAATTACGACACAAAGAGTTCAGCCTTATCCGGCGATGTATGTAGGAAATGGACTACTCATGTTGCATATGATAACCCCAGCTGAATGACACGCAGAAGAATCACAATATTATTATGACATACAATCCGAATCATTAGCTGTTCATATTCTTCGAGAGGCCCCTGGCATGGAAAAAGAGTAACTGGACTCAGTGTAGTTGCCATCTCTGAGCAAGGTAGTCTGAAGTCATTTACTCCGTTGCGCATAAATCACTGGGCCTCCTAGATGAAGTTTGACATTACTCATTAGTAATTAATTTGCGAGATGAAGAACAAGAATAATGTTGCCGATTCATTCACTCCAGCTCCATAATGAGAGAGGAGTCCTTTTGCCCTTGGGCCAGGGGCAGCCGTAGCCTTTAAGACCCGCCAGTCTGCACAGCGTTGCACCACCACCACCATCAGAGGACGGTGTGAAAGAGTTTCTCAGGTACTGTGCATTATCTCACCATCATAATGAGTTTGTGGTGGCTTTATTTATGACATCGGTGGAGACTGCCGAAGTGAAAAGAAGACATTGCATATTTGCAGCGATAAGCTATTCACAGAGTTCAAATTCTGTGTCTGAGGCAGTGTGCCACGGTGACGGTTACCATCTTGATTTACACTCCTTTACACTGAGAGCCTGTATGGCAGCAAGCCCAAGCCCAGCTTGTAGCCTCCCTGTCATTGCAAGTCTCTGTGTGAGGGTGTATGTGTCAAATCCTGCTGGAGAGCCTCCTGCAACTGGTGCCTCACATACACACAGGCCTGCATGCAAACAGAAAAACGAATGTACACACACACACACAAATATATGTATTTTACCCCCCCCCCTTCACAACATTGGCTCGATCTATGTCCATCACAGCACCTGGACCAGTGTTGATGGATAAGACATCAGATTTGGAGGAGAGGGCCGAACTACCATCCCTGCCTATTGTTTTGGTTCGTTTTTTCATTGGGTCTGTTTTTCACTGTGCCTTGTTTTAAATTTTACTTTACTTTCATTTATTTATTTGTTTACTTGTATTTTTCCTCCTCTTTTCTCCCCAACTGTATCCGGCCAATTACCCCACTCTTCCGAGCCGTCCCAGTCGCTGCTCCACCCCCCTCTGCCGATCCGGGGAGGGCTGCAGACTACCACATGCCTCCTCCGATACATGTGGAGTTGCCAGCCGCTTCTTTTCACCCGACAGTGAGGAGTTTCACCAGGGGGATGTAGTGCGTGGGAGGATCACACTATTTCCCCCAGTTGCCCCTCCCCTCCGAGTAGGCGCCCCGACCGACCAGAGGAGGCGCTAGTGCAGCTACCAGGACACATACCCACATCTGGCTTCCCACCCGCAGACACGACCAAATGTGTCTGTAGGGAAGCCCGACCAAGCCGGAGGTAACACGGGGATTCGGTCCAGTGGAATAGACTGCCACGCTACCCATACACACCTTACTTGTATTTTTCGTGTGTGTGTGTGTGTGTGTGTGTGTGTGTGTGAAGCACTTTGCAACTGTGTGTTTTAGAAGGTGCTGTATAAATAAAGCTTTACTTCCTTACTTACCCGTCCTTCACTTTGCCCTCAACACCCCCCCCCCATCTCTTTCCCACAGGTCTGACAAAGTGTCTTCTTCATTGTGTGGCATATGTGTCTGTGTGTCTCTCCTACGGTCCGCAGGGTTTTCTTTTCAGTGTGTTCAGTGTGTTTGGCCCTAAGGCCCGGAGAATTCCTGCGGGTGCCATTATGGTCCCATTTCAACGGGTCACATTTTTTCTGGTCGCAGTTGAAGCTTGTCCTTATTTACACCACCTCCCATCCGTCCACCTCCTACTTTCTGCTGCTTTCCTGTCTCTGGTGTTTAGTTCTGTGTGCTGCGGTGCTTTGCTACTTTTTTTTCAATTCATGTATTTCTTTTACTCGCAGCTGTTGTGGTCAGTGCATAGCATACAAGCGAGTCCCCGCCAAGCATCATTCCACACATGCCCTCAACGGAGATGGCCGACGGCCATTTTGGTTGACCTGAACAGACAGAGGGTGGTAAACAAGGGAAGCCAAAGTGATTGTTGTTGTCTGTGGTTTTGTGTGTCCCTAACACAACCCTGCTTCGTGGCCACAGGGGGGGTGGGGGGGTGGCATGGCCTCCTTTTACTGCAGTCCCAATATAGTAGGGTTAGTCTCCATATGTGTGTGTGGTGAGGCTCCTTTCTGCAACAATAACTGAACATCTGACCCACGAAATCCTTGTCCAAACCTAGCCCCGAGTCATATCAACAGTGTTGATCCGTGTTATTTTACACTGGTCGATCCATCGATGGTTTTGACATCTTGACATTCATGTGGTATTTAGCATTTCTCTCCCTCCCTCGGTGGAAATATTGGCTGCACTCTCGTCTTTCTACCATCTTCTCCGAGTTTGTGATTGGACAGTTTGATGTGGGCAGCCTGTTCGTATTCAGCTGCGACTCGGCAACATGAACCCCAGACTGTCAACAGACTTGTAGCTCAAGGCCTCGCTTTTGGCTGTCTCCCCAGCGGATCTCGATGTCTCTTCATTTATTATATTTAAGCCGTACCGGTGGTAGACCTTTTGACGCTAATTATGCCGCACCAGTCAAAAACCCAGACAACAGTGTTCCCTTAACTCCAGCGGACAATGAAATTCATTGAATTTGTAAGTGAATCCATTTTCTAATGGAAGACAAGGGGAGAGGAAGCTTAAGGGGATGAGCAGCAGGTAGATGAGTCATCCCCCTCTTCTTCTCCAGGTGTTTTGCATTCAGTTCAGGGTCAGGGAGACATGCAGCGAGGCAGCGCATCAGATACGGCTGGCTCTCATCTGTGTTGTGAACTGACCATGACGGGGGCGGCTGCAAGATATCTCCCGCTTTCAACTTGGAGACAAATTCTTGAAACCCTCACCCTTAAAAGTAAGATTCGAAAGGCAGATTTAAACTCTCTGGTTCAAGATAAGCTCGTGAAATGTCCACCCAATGGTGTATTTTTGCACTTGCTTAAAGAGAATTTAAACGTGAAAACCGAATGTGAATGTGTCCCGTTTGCTCTCCAGAGGACTGGGCGGGCTCTGCAGAGGCCTGGAGACTCGTGCTCCACTCAGGAACAAATCAGGCCGGACTGTGACGGCCAAAGCAGTCGCTCATGGTTTCACATTTTCCAAAATGCATCTGGCAACCGAAGGGAGTGATGTGCCCTTCTGAGGACCTTGCTGCACATGATCGATACACAACACCCCCCCCCCCAGTGGGAAGACATACCACGCGGAGGAGAAAAATGGTCAATGCACATTACTCTTTAGGGATTATGTGTCATTTGCCCTTTACGTTACCCATGCATTTCACCAGCGCACTCAACGTCATAAATTGAAGCAACTTAACGCAAAAAGTGCATTAATGCAAGAACTGGCTGGAGGGGCCCAACAATTTCCTCTGATTTATCTGTATTGATGTGGAAAAAGAGTCGGACAGCCCATCCTGTTTCAACACTGCATCAGTCATTATTCTCCAGCTGGCATGCCGTCCCTCATTTGAAGGATACAAAGCTGTAAAATTAAACCTCTTGGGCAAAACCTCAGCTGAATCAAAATTTGAGGCACGCTGTTTTTTTTATTTTAGGTTGCATCCTCACCAGTATGAAATGGTTAATAAAAAGGTTGGTGAAGTATGATTTTCAGTCAGTGATCATCACCAGGCAACCAACTACCAAGATGGGCAACATTTTCAGAAAAGCATTCATATATTCATATTCCCACTGATATACACTATTCTCTCTAGTTTACCTCAGCTTGATTTTATTTACTTTGATTTTACAATTAGTTGATGCAACAAGGATTCATATCAGCCCTAACAGAGGTTAGTAGACTACAGTCTGCAGATAAAAAAGATGGGTAAACTGTATTTAGGTGTGTCTTTATGCATGCTCAATAATCCAGGTAAGGAAATCACAGAAAGCTGAATCGGTTCATCTGGACACAACTTTTATTGAGAGAGAAACGTTTCTTCACTCATCTAAGTGACCTCTTCAGTCTAAAAGGTATTCCCACCCTTATAAGCAATACAGTGGCATAACGACCGAAACCAACGATCGGTTTCATATGCAAATTACCCTGACCGCTGTTTATAAGGGTAGAGATACGTGCAGTCAGTTGAGACTGAAGAGGTTACTTAGATGAGTGATGAGGGGCGTCCGGGTGGCATGCCAGTGTAACGCTGGGCTGGTGTAGGTGGAGAGAGCCAGCAGCATGTGGCTAGTTAGCAAGAGCCCCGGGATAGCCGATTACAAATTCAAAAACCCAGCCACTGAGGATGCACAAGCCAATGCATTCTTGGTGCCGGTCCCAAGCCTGGATAAATGGGGAGGGTTGCGTCAGGAAGGGCATCCGGCATACAATTTTTGCCAAATCAAATAAGTGGATCATAAATAAGATTTTCATACCGGATTGGTCGAGGCCCGGGTTACCAACGACCGCCACCGGTACTGTTAACCAGCAGGGTGCCGGTGGGAACTATGCTACTGCTGGGCGAAGGAGAAGGAGAAGGGGAAGACATGTCCAGAGGCAGCAAGAGAGGAGGAAAGGTAGGTGTGGAGGTGAGAGTCGGAACTTTGAATGTTGGCACTATAACTGGTAAAGGGAGAGAGCTGGCTGATATGATGGAAAGAAGAAAGGTAGGCATACTGTGAGTGCAAGAGAACAGGTGGAAGGGGAGTAAGGCCAGGAGTATCAGAGGTGGGTTCAGACTCTTCTACCATGGTGCAAATGGGAGGGGAAATGGGGTAGTGGTAATTCTGAAGGAAGAGTATGTCAAAAGTGTGCTGGAAGTGAAGGGAGTGTCAGACAGAGTGATGAGTATGAAGCTGGAAATCGAAGGTGTATTGCTGAACGTTATCGGCGCATATGCCCCGCAAGTTGGGTGTGAGATGGAAGAGAAAGAAGAATTCTGGGGTGAGCTGGAAGACATGGTGGAGAGGGTACCCAAAGAGGAGAGAGTGGTGATTGGAGCGGACTTCAATGGATATGTTGGTGAAGGGAACAGAGGTGATGAGGAGGTGATGGGTCGGTATGGTGTCAAGGAGAGAAATGTGGAAGGACATGGTGGTGGATTTTGCGAAAAGGATGGGAATGTCTGTGGTGAATACATATTTCAAGAAGAGGGAGGAACACAGGGTGACGTACAAGAGTGGAGGGAAGTGCACACAGGTGGACTATATCTTATGTAGAAGGCACGATCTAAAAGGGATTGGAGACTGCAAGGTGGTGACAGGGGAGAACATAGCTAGGCAGCATCGTATGGTGGTCTGTAGAATGACTTTGGAGATCAAGAAGAGGAAGCGAGTGAAGGCAGAGCCGAAGATCAAATGGTGGAAGTTGAAGAAGGAAGACTGTTGTGTGGAGTTCAGGCAGGAGTTAAGACAGGCACTGGGTGGTCGTGAAGAGTTACCGGATGGCTGGGCAACCACTGCAGAAATAGTGAGGGAGACAGCTAGGAAGGTACTTGGTGTGTCATCAGGACAGAGGAAGGAAGACAAGGAGACTTGGTGGTGGAATGAGGAAGTACAGCAAATTATACAGAGAAAGAGGTTGGCAAAGAAGAAGTGGGATAGTCAGAGAGATGAAGAAAGTAGACAGGGGTACAAGGAGATGCAGCGTAAAGCAAAGAGAGAGGTGGCAAAGGCAAAGGAAAAGGCGTATGGTGAGTTGTATGACAGGTTAGACACTAAGGAAGGAGAAAAGGGCTTGTACCGATTGGCTAAACAGAGGGACCGAGCTGGGAAGGATGTTCAGCAAGTTAGGGCGATCAAGGATAGAGATGGAAATGTGCTGACAAGCGAGGAGAGTGTGCTGAGAAGGTGGAAGGAGTACTTTGAGGGGCGGATGAATGAAGAAAATGAGAGAGAGAGAAGGTTGGATGATGTAGGGATGGTGAATCAGGAAGTGCAGTGGATTAGCAAGGAAGTGAGGGCAGTTATGAAGAGGATGAAGAGTGGAAAGGCAGTTGGTCCTGATGACATACCTGTGGAGGCATGGAGATGTTTAGGAGAGATGGCAGTGGGGTTTTTAACTAGATTGTTTAACCCAATCTTGGAAAGTGAGAGGATGTCTGAGGAGTGGAGAAGAAGCATACTGGTACCGATTTTTAAGAATAAGGGCGATGTGCAGAACTGTAGCAACTACAGAGGTATAACGTTGATCAGCCATAGCATGAAGATATGGGAAAGGGTAATAGATGCTAGGTTAAGAGGACAGGTGACGATTAGCGAGCAGCAGTATGGTTTCATGCCACGAAAGAGCACCACAGATGTGATGATTGCTTTGCGAATGTTGATTGAGACGTGTAGAGAAGGCCAGAAAGAGTTGCATTGTGACTTTGTGGATTTAGAGAAAGCATATGACAGGGTGCCGAGAGAGGAGGTGTGGTATTGTATGAGGAAGTCAGGAGTGGCAGAGAAGTATGTAGGAGTGGTGCAGGATATGTATGAGGGCAGTGTGACAGTGGTGAGGTGTGTGGCTGGAATGACGGATGGGTTCAAGGTGGAGGTGGGATTACATCAAGGATCGGCTCTGAGCCCTTTCTTGTTTGCAGTGGTGATGGACAGGTTGACGGACAAGATCAGGCAGGAGTTTCCATGGACGATGATGTTCATGGATGACATTGTGATCTGTAGCGAGAGTAGGGTGCAGGTTCAGGAGAGCCTGGAGAGGTGGAGGTATGCTCTGGAGAGAAGAGTAATGAAAGTCAGGAGGAGCGAGACGGAATACCTATGCGTGAATGAGAGGAAGGACAGTGGAATGGTCAGGATGCAAGGAGTGGAGGTGACGAAGGCATATGAGTTTAAATACTTGGGGTCAATTGTCCAAAGTAACGGGGAGTGAAGGAGAGAGGTGAAGAAGAGAGTGCAGGCAGGGTGGAGTGGGTGGAGAAGAGTGTCAGGCGTGATTTGCGACAGAAGGGTACCAGCAAGAGTTAACAGGAAGGTTTACAAGATGGTAGTGAGACCAGCTATGTTGTATGGTTTGGAGACAGTGGCACTGATGAAAAGACAGGAGGCGGAGCTGGAGGTGGCAGAGTTGAAGATGCTAAGACTTTCACTGGGAGTGACAAAGAAGGACAGGATTAGGAACGAGTATATTAGAGGGACCGCTCAGGGTGGGCGGTTTGGAGACAAAACAAGAGAGGCAAGATTGAGATGGCTTGGACATGTGTGGAGGAGAGATGCTGGGTATATTGGGAAAAGGATGCTGAATATGGAGTTGCCAGGGAAGAGGAAAAGAGGAAGGCCAAACAGGCGGTTTATGGATGTGGTGAGGGAAGACATACAGGTGGCTGGTGTGACAGAGGAAGATGCAGAGGACAGGAAGAGATGGAAACGGATGATCCACTGTGGCGACTCTCAACGGGAGCAGTCGAAAGTAATAGTAGTAAGGAATGAATACAAATAGGCCAAGAGAGAGCGAAAAGGGTGTTGTGGAAAGAGGTAAACAGCAAGACAGACAGTAGACAAACACGAGAGCAATCGAAGAGAGACACAAAGTAAGAAAATTCAACACAGAATGAGTTGAGTCTAGTCTGGATGATCCACCGTGTAGGAATCATGGAGGCGATTCAATGCTGCCCATTCTCCACATGCCTCTAAATGGACTAGGCTGAATGATGGCACGTTGTGTGTCAGCTGTGCAGATGCGACTAATGCTATAGATTTGCTCCAAACTATGGAAAGCCACGCAAGGCCCCCGCTGGGACTCGGTGTCTCCACATCCTCACAGCGTGCAGATTGTCAGCGTCGTGCCAAAGGTGGCCGCCATCTGTGGAAGACGGTATCCCCGCTCATCACAGTCCAGCAGGTTGCTGATCCCCCCCTGCGAGTGGGCTCGGTCGAAGTCTGCACAAGACACACACACACACACACTGCTTTGTGTCCACCAGTGATCGTCCTCAATTCTCCTGCCAAGCAGAATTCCTCTCATATTTCACAAGCAAACACTGAGCCTCACCTCGCTGCGCTGGTTCACATGAATTATGACCTGTCCTACATTGTGGGCTGTGTGCATTTTGTTCCCAAAGGCACGACTAGCTGGGTGTTTTGACCAAACTGTTCACGAAGGAAAAACACCAAACTTCATAATGTGCATCTGATAAGCAAACTTTTTGAAATTAAAAAACAAAACAAAACAAAAACAAGTCACAACGTGCAGGTGTAGCTTTGATAAAAAAAAAAAGTAGTCTCGCTCAGTGCTGGTCTTCTTCTTCATTTACACGTGTTTCAGAGGGAAAAATCAGTCGGCCACGTAACCTTTAAGATGTCTCTTGGGCGTTTTAAGGAAACGAGGTGAGAGAAAACGAGGAGCCATGTGGCTGTGTGAATTACTCTCCGCTAACGAGAGCCGCAACCGTCTTGATGCACGCTCAGTCCACCCAGGTAAGACAACCAAAGAAAGCTGAATCAGTTCGCCTGAGAGCCGCAACTGTTCTACAAACTAGGTCTGTTGATCCCGTGCTGATGATGCTCCTCACCCTATGTTGACTCACGTTGGGCTTGCTCTTCAGGTCTTAATTAACTATAAATTCAATAAACTGGGGTTCTGCTGCACACACTCTTCATGCCATCAGTGTGTGAGAAACCTCGTCATGCTGACGTGGAGGTTTGTGTGTGTGTGTGTGTGTGTGTGTGTGTGTGTGTGTGTGTGTCTATCTCTAAGAACCTGCACAACCTGGTTTAGGGTCACATGTCATTTCAGCCATGAGATACAGGGAGATGATGGCCTTTTGCTGTTTACGAATAGTCTAATAATAATAGTCTAATGGTCCAATAATGATAGTCGAATAATAGTCGAATAGTCGAATAATCTAATAACAATCGTCTAATGTTCAGTCTGCATCAGCACGCCAAGATCACCGAGAGGATCACGCCTGAAGAGGGTCTCAGTCAACTCTGCTGAACAGCTTCTCTACTGTACAGACTATGACAAATGTCACACACAGCTCCAATCGCTACGAGCATCTGTTTTTAATGTAACGTAATGTAAGGTAATGACCCCCCACCCCCCACCCCCCCACCCAGACACACACACTTAGGGCAAATCTGTTTGTTTTGGCGAGAAGCAGTACAATTATACCAAAAGCTGCTTTGGATTCTGTCTTGCTCACGGGCACATCAGCAATGCAAATGCTCACCAGCACATCCACAAATTTAGGGACTGTTTCACTACTTACTACGACACCCTGCTGCCTCCAAATATTTTCCATATTTTTTTTAAGTGAACATCTATAACTCTTTTCAAATTTCCACAAGCAATTCCCCCAAACAGCAAAATCTGCCATTTCAGCAACATACGCATGGCTACGCGGCACTCCTCAGTTTAAACAGCAGTTGTCTGGCGCCATCTAGTGTTGAGTGGCTAACGGCGTTGAACGAACAGATGGAGCGCAGATAAAACAGCGGTGTCCGGGCCTTCCGCTTCTTCTGACAACTGTACAACGTTGCTAAGCATGTGGCTACTCTACTTATCAAGACGCATGAAAGCAGAAAACAAACTCTCAGCTCCTGGCCCTGGTAAAGTTTACACTGCACGTAACCCTCCACTGCAATTCGGCAAATAACGCTCCCCTTCATTACCCCTCTGGTCTGCTGCAAAAGTCAGAATTGTCAAAAACACACATTTTATTTCAGTCCACACAAACAGCAGAACAAGAAATAGGGATCCAATCAGTTTTATGTCACCAAAGATGAACTGTAACAAGTTTAATATAAGGTTGCTTGTACATAAACAATCAGTCGAGTCTAGCCCACATTCACAAGGTAGTCCCCGAAGAGCTATACAATCAGTACAATACACAATAGTGTACGACAGTGACTCACAAGCAGTGACTGTTCAATGTTTAACAGGAAGTTTGAACAATGTTTAGACAACATCCGGTCAGATACTGTCAAGATCCAACAAGGCTTTAGATAGCTGTCCATGCGTCTGCCTCGAAAAATCCAAGATGGATTTGACCCTATGATTCAGGGCTTCGCTTTACAATCAGGGGTAACATCTCCCAGAAGTTCTGATAATTTCACAATATGCGAAACAACAAATGGGTCCATAATACATAAAATGTGTGGTTTCTCATGTACTAGAACTGAAAGGCTTATTCATATTGCATGCCAAATTCATATTTCATGCCAATTTTTTCAAGGCCTGGAATTTAACTTAATATTTAATACATTTCAAGGCTTTCAGTGTATACACACCCAATTATCCAGATTGCATTTAAAGCTTCATACCTTACAGTACATGAATTTCAGAGGTTGCCGGCAGTAGTAGTACGGTAGGAAGACTATTTCCATCTAGTTGAAAGCACAGCAGTGAGGATTTTACAGCAACATGAGGTCTTAACTACCATTTTTAGGTTACACAAGTGTTTTTTGTGTTTAAAAAAAAAGTTAAGAAGGTTTAGCTATACTTCTGGAGCTTTAAAATAAAGCCTTTGTAACAGAACTGTATGTTACAAGATCACGGGTCCCTTTTGAGAGTGAAAATGTTTCATTTAAAACCACCAAATCAATAAAGGTAATGATTTGCATTAACCACATTACACTACACATTCATTGCACAGCTATAGACAGTGTGTAGATATGCAATAACTGATCCGGTATGACTCATGAAGGTTTTATTCATGTGTTATGATTCCACCTCGCAGGCTGATAAGTCTTATGCTAGGCCTACCTCTCATTTTGACTTAGTATCCAGCTCTCCAGATGTGGTATGGTGTAATCATCATGCATACAGCGACAGAAGACATCAGTGGAAGTAAGAAACCAGTCAGTGGGCCTAACACGAGACTTATCGGCCTGCGAGGTGGAGTCATAACATATATTGAATAAGACCTTTATGACACATACTGGATCAGTTACGGCATAACTACAAACTGTCTATAGCTGTGTAATGAATGTTTAATATAATGTGGTTAATGTAAATTGTTACTGGTAATTTAAAATTCAGCAGTTTATAAAACTACAAAATTGACCTATTTCATATAACTTAGGTTAAATAACTGAAATGTGTAACAAACTCCTTGTCCAGTCTTTTCAGACAGTTCAACTTAACCATTTCAATTGTCAACAAAATTCAGGAAAAAAAAGTAAAAGAATTTGAAATGACAATAACTGCACTACTTCTAAAATAATGCAGAGCTGGGGGAAAACACAGTGTTAGAGTAGCCTCTGAAAAGTATCCACCACATATAAACTTAATATATTTCCACAGAGAACTCGGAGGAATAATTAATTTAAAATAAGGACCAATTATTAAAGGTTTTGAGTGACTTTCTGACAGCAGTTCATAGGGTGCCATGGAGTATCAGAGCAAACAGCTGGATGGGTCATTTTAGAAGGACATGATGGTTTGCCGGATGATGTCAGCACACTCTTGCACCTCTTGCTCATTGATGATCAGAGGAGGAGCCAGGCGGATGATGTCTCCATGGGTGGGTTTGGCCAGCAATCCATTGTCACGAAGACGCAAGCAAACTTTCCAGGCGTCATAGTCTAAAGGGATCAAATTGTTATAGGTCAGGTGAAACAGCTGTAGTGCAAAATGCAAGCTGGCTACTTAATTTTTACTCATCCTTTTTTTTAGACAAAAGAATCTTGCCCAGCATCTGAAATGTGCTGAGCAAGATCTGTGTTTAGGTGTGACGCTGCTCTGTTCTACATTTCAGCTACAAAATTTTCACTTAAGAAAAAATAAAAAGGCTGATATCTGGTAGTTTACCCGATTTGCAAAAAATAAACAACAACAAATACATCAAACTACTCAGCCACAAAAATCTTAACAGTCCAGAAATTAATCCTGCAAACTCTACCTTTGGTCTCCTTGATCACAATGGCATTGAGCAGGCCCTTCCCCCTGACTAAGGTGACAATGTCTTTGGGCAACTTCCTCAGCTCATCCCGAAACAGCTTTCCCATCCTCTCTGCATTCTCCGCCAGATTCTCATCCTCCATCACCTGCAGTTGAATATCCAAACATTATTTTTGAGCAGGTGCTCATTATGCAAATAAACTGAAATAAATGTTTTCAAAAGGTTGAGTAACTTTTTGGGGATTATGACATTTAAAGCAAATTTCAACATAAAAGTATACATAAATTACTGAGAATGTATGAAGATAGTCCATCAGACGACCATCCACTGACCTCCAGTGCAGCGATGGCAACGCGGCAGGCCAGGGGGTTGCCGCCATATGTGGAGCCGTGTTCTCCCGGCTTGATAGTCAGCATCACCTCATCATCACACAGCACAGCAGACACCTGAGAAGAACAAAGGACTTGGTCTATTTTCACTGTGGGTGCTGTCATGCACAGGTAGAAATGCACTGCATAGTGATGCAAAGTTTGAAATGTAGCCTTGATGATTATCAAAACGCTTTATTTACAAATTTAATATTTCTTAGTAGCCATATATAATACTTTATTCACAAAAACAAGCAGTAAATAAGATGGGAGTATAATAGTCAGCCTATATTATCGTTATTATTATTATTATTTTAGAAACTAGTTGAGGCTAGCACCTTTGCAAAGATGAGATACTAAACTCAGAGTGAAATGCAAACGAAAACCCAAAATATACCCTACTTAAATGCATTTATAAAAACAACTGAAAGTAGATTACAACAACCACTAAAAGTGGGCAGATCAATTTTTGGAGAAAAAAAATAATATTTTGCAAGTTAACATGCCCCCTTGCAATTTTTGGAGGAAAAAAAAAATTTTGCAAGTTAACATGCCCCCTTGCCGTTTAACCCACATTTTACTGCAAAATATCTCTGGTGTGATGTGATGGAGTACATAACTGGACATTTTTTGGGATACTTACAGGGTAGATTCCACCGGATAGAGCCTTTCCCAAAATCACCATATCGGGACGAACTTCCTCATGGTCGACAGCCAGTCGCTTGCCAGTACGAGCCAACCCCGTCTGCACCTCGTCAGCAATCCACAACACCTGAGCAAAACACAAGGGGATTCATTATGGAATAGTTAGACTTAATGAAAAAAAGTAAATCCTGGATTTGTTAAGTGGCATAAAAAAAACCTCACAACATAATCCCACTTATTCTTTATTGTAACATCTGCAAGGAGACAGTTTAAACACAGGGCTTGAGACAAACAAGTCGAAAACCCTAAGTACATAAGACTGTGAATACGAGACTAAGGAGAGAACAACACTAAAATGAAACTAACTCATTTTAATTTGAGAAAAGAGGAAGAGGCAAGAGCAGGGGAAGAACTGACTGTGGGGGGATTGGACAAGAAGACAGCAAAGGAGTGTTGAGGAAATGAAGCTAGCTTATGTAGTTGGCTAGTTGCCATGTTACAGGAATGAGTGCGAGAACATAATTTCGTTCCCAGGACCAAAACGTGCTGTGTTGATTCGGGATTGCATCTGAATTTTTGATCTGTGCATCCCAATTGTTGAAACTGTAGCATGTGTGGAAAAAAAAAAGTGGTATCATCGAAACCTACCATACAAACCACCATTAGTTTAATTATATTTATAGCAGTTCAACAACCCACAAAAGATAAAAAAGAGACTGTGCAAGCCAGGGAGATTCAAAGATTCATGATTATTTGTTTCTCCAGACTCACATTGTGTTTGGTGCAAAGTTCTCTGACTTTGGTCAGGTAGCCTTGGTCTGGCACCACCACCCCAGCCTCCCCCTGAATGGGTTCCACCATGAAGGCTGCAACGTTTGGGTCTTGAAGGGCTTTCTGAAGGGGGTAAAAAAAGATTGCCAACAAGTCAGTATTACAATATAGATGATATTATCTAAGTCAAAGGATATGTTATCAATAAATAGTTGGTCGTTTCATCAGTCACTACATCCTTATGTTTACATGGACAAGCGTGTTAGTAGTTAACACAGCTGCTACATTTTGGTAGATAAGGGGGGGGGGGAGCATTGTTTTTCATGAAAAAGAAAGAGACTGTCATGGAGGAAACAAAAAGCAACATTTTTTTTTAATGTGGTTCGGGGGAAAAGTCCAGACAATGCCCAAGATGTCAGCTGGTAAGTCCCAGTGCAATAAAACTTCTTTGCATGTTAGCTACATATTTCACAGTATCACACTCGAGAAAAAAAAAGTATTCTGAAAAATCTACAGTAACACTTTTCTACCCTAACAACGTGGTCCATCAAGAAAACAGAGGAAATAAAATTATTCACACAGAAGTGTCGCCACCTCTTCTTCAAGCTCATGGAATGTCATATCAGATGAGCTTAAAACCCGGCATGTACAGTTGAGAACTGAAGCCGAGTATTTTGCCCAGCTTTCATGCTTCATAAGGCACTTTGACCAGTGGCTCCAAGGGTCAACAACCTTTACTAATCATGTCTGTTGCTTACCTCACTCAAAAAAGTGCCACATTGAAAATCCATCGCAATGCTTGTCATGACGTCAATAGCGCAAAAAACAGAGGATACATACAAGTGAATCATACAGATAGGGCAGAAAACCATACCTCTAGTGCAGAAATGTCATTGTATGGGACAAGCTCAAAGCCTGGCATGTAGGGACCAAATCCCTCATAACTGCTGGGGTCAGTAGAGCTGGAGATGGCTGCCATGGTGCGGCCCCAGAAATTACCATCTAATCAAGGCAGAGTGAACATGGCATGTTTTACTACACTGTATCAAGTTAACCTTGCAAGCACTGAATGGAGATTTCTGAAAAAAGCATCACTTATAAAAGAGATCAGGTAGCTACTTACCTGCAAAAATGATTTTGGCCTGGTTCTTTGGTACACCTTTTACATTATAAGCCCACTTACGGGCTAGTTTACATGCTGTCTCACCACCCTCAACTCCTTGTTAGGTACAAAAGAGAAAAAAAAAGACAATGAATACATTCAGTGACAACCCTTGAGGAGGCTGTTTCTACGACACTAAATTGTACGTTACATTTTCTCATTAGCATGCACTTTTATGGAAAGTCTCTAGCAAGAGTCAGTGATTAGCAGCAATATATTTATGTGTCAACCTACAACCATGTCAGAGCTCTGAATACCAATCATATCCAAGAGTGTATGTGATTTACAAGCGCAAATTGTGTATGCGCACAAAAGGTACATAGATCAACAACAATGATCCGAGTAATAGTAGTAGATGATTCAAAATTACAAATGAGGTCAGTGGCACAAATCAGTAGAAAAGGTATTGGCATGATTAGAGACCATCTCTGGATTCTGGTAGGAGGAAGAGGAAAGTTTTTAGGCCTTTCTTGAATGAACTGGGCTAGTCTCTCACTCTGATGAAAGGCAGCAATTCATTCCACAGTTTTGGGGCCAGGTGAGTAAAAAGTCTGGACCTAAGGCTCAGCCTTTTGAAGTAGGGATAGACAGTAGCATTCCTGGGGTATTACAAAGAGGGCTCACAGGATGTTAACATGAATTTTCAGGCAAGCTGGCATCATGCTAAGCACACACACAACCACACATACACCAAAGGAATTCATTACCTGTGTTCATGGGCAATACTTTGTCATAGCCAAACATAGTCGTGATGAATTCCTCATAGGCTCCCAAAACATCATTGTAGAAAGCTCTGGAAGTCAGGGTGAGTTTGGATGCTTGGGCAGTGAGGGCAGCAATGATTTTGGGGTGGCAGTGCCCCTGATTAACTGCACTGTAGGCACTCAAGAAGTCATAGTATCTGTTGCCTTCCACATCCCACATATAGAGGCCTGGATCAAATTGTAGAAAAAAAAGAAATAGTCCACAGATTGACGTAAATGTGTATAGCCAGAATTTATGTGCAAGGTAAACAATGTAAATTAATGCCATATTGTCTCCAAGATCAGAATCTGTTTTCGTGTCAAGACATCACAGTATATGCTCACCCTCTCCTTTCTCCAGGGCCACGGGGAGTGGATGGTAGTTGTGTGCTCCATACTTGTCCTCGCGAGCATAGACCTCCTCTGAAGTGAGGGGGCGTTCAGCCGTCAGTTTGGAGGCAGCGGTGGAGGCAGTGCGTGTGCCAGAGTGGACACTGCGAATGAGTATAGGGGCAGCTCGGCTCAGGCTGCGGCTAAGCTTGGAAACCAATCCTTCCATAGTGCTGTGTCACTGCGTCTACAAAGACAAAAAGGAAGGAGCAGAGTTTCAGTGAGGCAGGCTCCCAATTCATTAAAAAGAAATGTGGCCCCTCAGTACCAAGCAGCAAATGAGAAGGGCTGCAAGAATGTTAAGATCCTGGAAAGCAGTGGGGATATGGAAAAGACAGAAAACAACATGAAAAAAGGGTGCAAATCGTAAGTGTGTATGTTGTGAGTGGGGGGGGGGTCATAAAAGCCCTCTCCTGGCACAGTTGCAACAACTTACACAACTGCCAAATATTTTGGCTCAGGTAACTGTAACAATAAAATCTGCTTCTCCTCTTTCAAAGCGACTTTGCTTATGTGTACTGTGGTTCTAAACTGGACCAAACCCCACCTGATGATGTAATAAGTTATTAACGGAATAATTAGAGGACATAATTATGGCCAGTTTAAAAAAAAAGTACATGTAGACATTGGGTATCATGGGAGTTTTAACAGATGTCATGCAAATCCCAGGTTGTATTTTAAGTAACCTAATGCTAACAGCAAATGTAAAGGATGAAGTGTATCATTCACCAAGCAATCTCTGTGAGATTCCATCTACTCAGCACACAGGCTTTAGGGCTCGCTGAGCAACGCTTCTCTTTCATAGCCAACACAATAGAGCCAGAGTAAATGACCTTTACTGGGCCTACATTACCTTATCCAACATGGTCACTCAATTGTGATGTTCCAGACTCTTCCGTATGATCAGGGTGTGGAAAACATTACGATAAAATTATAATTGAGGTGTTTGTCATCGTCATCACCATCAGCCTATTATACCACCTAATTTCAATATATCAGCCCTTTGACAAACTATTTCTTTTTTTGGGGGATGGGGGTACATTATCTTAGGGTGGGAATATTACCTTTCTAATGTTAAAACAGGTTGGCCATGAGATGGTTTAAACTGTCATTCAGCTGTGTTTTGAATTCATACACCGAATCACGTTGAAAGTTGTAATAATTGAAAATTACTGACCGCTGCTCTTGGAAATTATATACATGGGCTTATTGGCCTGGTCTAACTATTACTTCTCACAACAGCAGATATACTTTCCTAAAGCTGGTAATCTGGGCAGGTTTCCCATATCTTAATATGTGCCTGCTGTTTCCCAATACTAAGTAAATGTTTAACTATTATGAATATTCTATCCAACATTTCACAAATTTTTTTTAAAATAAAATTTGCAAGCTTAACTTGGAAGGCCGTCTTCATAATGCACCAGATGTGCTTTTACTTTTCTTTAAATGCACTCAGTTTTCCATTCCCCTTAAAAACATGTAAAGTGAATAAAAGAAACGTGCCCATATATTGGCACCTCGTGCCAATATATTCCGCCCAACCTGCTCTGCCTCGTCATTCTGATGCAGTGAATACATGCACAAAGTAAACAATCAGCACCTGGTCTGGAATACAGCAAGGGCAAGGACGCTGAGGAAGTGTTTGATTTGTCATTGTGACACCATTAAACTTGGCCATGGCAGATGATAGGTTGGTTGGGAGCTGCCTCCCAATCACACCCCCTTCTGCATCACAGTCATGGGCTAAATTAAACCAGAAAACAACCTCATGTTAGTTTGCGATAGGTGAGTTTCGCAGACTGTATGACACTTCATTGTTGAACCAAAACATTCTTATATTTTAAATCATTATCACACCTCTTACATCCAGTTATTTGGCTTAACTAATAATTTGGTGAGCCTTGACCCCAGAAGAACAGGATTTAGGAACTGGCAGCTTTAACACCTTGGTGTGAAGAATCTGATTTATGTTTTGGGGTAAGGCCAAACAGCTGTTAATATGTTAAGGTAGGCACTTCTGACTAGGTGACAGGCCACGTTTCAGGCTCTCAAGGGAAGTCTAGACTGGACGTGTCACTTGGTATTTTAATTGCTACCGCTAAGCTGGGTCCAAGACCGCCGACAAACCAACGCCATCATCCGAGGCCATGGTCACCGCACAGGCCACGCTTCACATTTAAACCCTGTTGAGATCGAACTGCTTCCGTCTGACACGTTAACTACGTCACGGAGCTAACCAGCTCTACTTGTTTGGTATCCAACCTAATCCCCTTGCCGATTGCCAGATTTGCCCCGAGCGCTAAAATAATCGTACAACCGCTACTAACTTTGAGAATCTCCGGATAGTACTCATGATTCGTGCCGTTTAGTAAACTGCCCGCGGTGTTGCCATATTTCGTTTAGCTAGTGCGATTTCATAGTGCCGTTTTCGCAGTACCGGCTAGCTTGGGAGCGTTAGCTGACACTTGCCTGTCATTCCGACTCTTAAATGAGGATGAAAATATTCAAATCCGTACCACAAACTGCCGCGGAAATGTTATGTCCTCCGTATGTGAACGTCCTCTTCGCTGAGATGCTCGGCTCCCTTACGTCGATTTTTTTCAGACGAGTGGAGTTCAAACAAACTGTTGGCAACACATATATATACATGCATGCATATGCATGTTACGTAACTCGCGTCATTTCGCGTCAAGGTCGAGACACTCCCCAATGTTGCAACTTCCAAGCCCATTGCAGTGATTGACAGTCATTGATAAACTGTGTGATATTTAATCTTTTTGACCAGTAATGACAAAATAGAAAATGTAATACGTTACTTACTGCTGGAGAGCGCCGGTCTTATTTGCCAATACATGCGATGGTAATGAGAACACAGCGCACACGGCCCACATTTTTTGAGCTATTATTCATATAGGAATAACGGTAACAATAGTAAAAATAGGAATACATGTCCCATAGGTCCCTGTTCTGCGCATGCTCTTTAAAGGAACTTGACATGGCAGACACAAGCTGGGTAAAATCTGCGAAGAGTTTGAAAGGTGTGGTTTTAGACATGTGTGGCGTTTTGTATGACAGTGGAGAAGACGGCGGGGTTCCCATTCCTGGCTCGGTTGAAGCAGTGAAACAGTAAGCTGTAAAGCGAGTAGTGTCTATGAGTAGATCACTGTCGGTCTGTATTAAAAGGAGGCATGCACCAGCTCTTAGGCTCTCCTGCATTAACATCTTGTCTAAGAACCAATCATATTCACAAGTGTGTGTGTCTACAGAGTTCGCATCGTACAGAAGTACAGTTGAGCCCGCAGTTGTCAAGCGTCTCTGAATTACTCCTAGGAATCGTGCTAAAAGTATAACTGAATGAAAATCCTACCTGTGAGTGGGACTGAGTTCCGAAACTCCTGCGACGCGAAAGACATGCCAAAGAAATTGCGACATACGTTTTTACGACACTTTCAGCCGCAAAGTGAAATTACGATGACGTAACGTGTTGTAGTTTTTCTGTGGCGCACTTTTGGGGGATTGCCTTTGTCAACGAGCACATGACATCAGACCCAAGAGATACCGGGTTGACCTCAAAGGAAACAGCATGAGGCCGCTCTCTTTGAACACCCCATCATCTGGGGTTATTCTGCTGTGGCATTGCTTGCCAGTCAAAATCAGAATCAGAATCAGAATGCATCCATCCTTCCCCACAATAATCAATGTTGTGGGTGATTATTGCCCACAATTTTTATTGGGCTATGATGATAATCATAGCAGCAACAGCTCCTAGGAGGCAGCAACATGTATGAAGCCAGTGGTTTCTGTGTAACTCGCCTTTGTTTGGTGAGAAAAAAAAGAATAATTCTATAATTCTGTGCAGAATTCAGGAGAATTGAAGATCAAGACGTTTATGAAGCAATTGCATGATGGGCAAGCTCAGTCATACAAATATTCAATTCTGATCAAGTTAATATATTTTCATGAAATCAACGTTGTCAAGCGTTCCCTGCACATGCCTCCTACTGGAGAATGTACACTTGTATCTGTATTATTATTATTATTATTATTATTATTTTAACATGGTGATGCTGGTCGAATGGCTTGGGTGCTGGGCTGTTCCAGTGGCGTCTGGACACTGCTTGGATCCTGTGCATCATATTCTTCATACATTTTATAATTCCATTATAATTCTGTTATCCTCTTTCAATGTTGTATTCTTTAAATTGTGTAAACACAACATCCATTGCATGTTGTCCGTCTTGGGAAAGAGATCCCTCCTCTGTTGCTCTCCCTGAGGTTTCTTCCTATTTTTTTCTCCCTTTTAAAGGTTTCTTTTTTTAAGGGAGTTGTTCCTTGCCTGATGCGAGGGTCTAAGGACAGGATGTTGTGTTGCTGTAAAGCCCCTTGAGGCAAATTTGTCATTTGTGATATTGGGCTATATATAAATAAAATTGACTTGACTACTGCAATATCATCTTGCTGGGAACTACACCTCGGGCTGTCCTAAATCAGATACTGTCATGACTCGTGGGCTCAGGAGATAATTCCTAAGAAAAGGAATGTTGATGATATGCTCCTATTCTGAGATGCTTGATGGCTAAGGGCCCTAAACTGTTGATGTGAAAAATGTACTTGTCCATAGCTTGTGGTCTGGCAGGTCGCTCAAAATTGCTCACCTCAATCTTGTATATTTTCCCAGACTCAAGGCATCTGACCTAAAGCTGCGTTTTTGCACCAATGAGACCCAGGCCACTAGGGAGAAGTTTGTAGCTAAGCTTCAAAGAATGGGCTTTGACATCTCTGTGTCTGAGGTGTTCTCTCCAGCCCCAGCAGCCGTGGCTATCCTGAAGGAGAGGGGCTTGCGGCCACACCTGCTGGTCTATGATGGTAACACATCAGGATAAGAGCTTTGGGCAATATTACTCACCAAAAATTGTTGTCTAGGCCAATTTTATGACCAGAATTTCTCATAAACTATTTCTGTAAAAGAAAAAAAAAAAGCTATGACATTATCCAAAATCTCAAGATAGCCAGAAGTGTGAGATTGTTAACAACGATTTTTTTTTTAATGTGTGTTACAGGGGTTGTACCAGAGTTTGACAGTGTTAACAAGGCCGATCCAAACTGTGTGGTCATAGGGGATGCAGCCGAGAATTTCTCCTACCAAAACTTGAACGACGCCTTCAGGGTACTTATAGGCCTGGAGAAGCCAGTACTTTTTTCACTGGGTAAAGGGTGAGAAGACATGTAATTTAACTTCCAATCAATTGATAATCTAGCAAAGCATATTCAGAATCATGTTTATTGGCTATGTAGGTTTGCACAAACATGGAATTTGACTTCAGTTTCATGGCTCTCTCAGTGTACTTAACATAGAATAACAACACTACAACACAACAATCTTCAGATATATACACAAGGATTGACTTTAAACAGGCAAAATAAGAGGTGATAAAGTGCAGTGGTGCAGAAAATATATCACAGAGGCTGAAATAGATGTTAGCAGGTTACTTGCATACATGCCTGAGGTAGATGGACATGACAGAGCGTACCAGTATACATACATTCATCCATCCATCCATTATCCAAACCGCTTGTCCTGCTCTCAGGGTCACGGGGATGCTGGAGCCTATCCCAGCAGTCATTGGGCGGCAGGGGGGAAGACACCCTGGACAGGCCGCCAGGCCATGGCTGGATTTATTGACAATAATTTATCGATTGATTATTGATATATTTACAAAATAGATACAACAGTTGTGATAGAATAGTCTCAAAGTAAAAACCTTGCCATAGCAACACATAATAACAGGCTACTCTTTTCACAGGAGGTACTACAAAGAGACAGATGGTTTGAAACTGGATGTAGGGGTTTTCATGAAGGCTCTGGAGGTTGGTGCTCTGTGCATACTTAACATTGACCTATAACTTGAGAATTGGTACCAGCAATTATGTACGAGTAAATGGTGAGCGATATATTTTAGAAATTTTTTTATTCCCTTCAGTATGCCTGCGATACAGAGGCTGAGGTCATAGGGAAGCCATCCTGTGTGTTCTTCCAGAGTGTTCTGAATGACATGGGGATACAACCACACGAGGTACAAAATAGGTGAAAAGTTATCCGGATACAAGCTTATGGTCATGGTAGTGTTCGTGTAACGTTCTTCCTCTTCATCCCTCACACAGGCACTGATGATTGGGGATGATCTGGTTAGTGATGTAGGTGGAGCCCAGCAATGTGGAATGAAAGGTGTACAAGTCAGGACTGGCAAATACAGGTCAGTGATGATACCATGTCCTGAATTTTACTAGCATCCTCAAAGGGAAGAAGTTTCAAGTTTCAGGAAAGTTCTACTTGACCCCAGTATGTGGCTCAAAGGGAACTCTAACTAACAAGAGTGGGTGAAAATACACACGGTAATCACGGATATTGCACAAAATGTGTTTGAACCTTGCTTTTTCAATTAATTTGCATCTATAATCAGGCATCACATGACAATATTAAGACAGAATTGCTTTCTGGTAGCTCTGTGGATACCATTTACAAGGCAAACCTATTCAAGTATTCACCACAAGAGGAAGCCCTTACACCCTAAATGTGCAGCCAGGTTTCCTCCCCGACACAGGCTTCAAGGGAGCCAACCATCTCATTCCTCGGTCTACCAGATCTATCTAATTTATTGAGAATACTTTATGATTAAAATTAACTTCGTTTTACCCACATGTTGGATGGTTGTTACCCACAAGGCTGTAGTCACAGAAGGATTTATAGACTTAACTCTACAGATTACTACGCTTCCCTCCCTAAATTGCAATTAGAGAAACATATGGTCACTTATTTAAGAAGAAATATGTTGTGCTTATGGCAAAAAAAAAGAGGGGCTGAAAGAAGAATGCAAGGTTGTTCAGAGAATTATGTTTCACTGCAGTAAAATGCAAATCCCTGATTGTAAGTCATGCTTTTTAAGATTTTTTTAGTTCTGGTATGAAATCATGGAAGATTTGATACATTTAAGACATGTTATTTGGGATACCTTGCTGGTCCAAATAATACCCCATCACTGTCCTTTCTTGCATAATAATTCTGCAATTACTCAAACATAATACTTCCTTGCACTTAGTTTGGCTCTACCATGGCTGAACCATGTATTGGGCCTACTTTAGATAGTCTAGTGCGCTAGATGACCTACTCCTTTTCTGTTGTCTGGCATGCAGACCTGGATCATGTGACCAGAGAATGCTGAGTAATCCTCCTGAGCATCACTCAACTCTTAATCCCATCACTGAGAACACACTAGCCCATAGGGCACTCTGTAAACCCTAATGTGTGTGTTTGTCCACGCGTGCTAGGGTGCGCTTGCTTATATTCTATGTCCTTAGCATGGTGTGCATGCATGTATTTGTGTGTAAGCATGACCTGTCTGTATTTAAGAGCCAACAGTATGTACTGCCTTGGGTTGGAACAGGTGTACAATGCAGGGGGCAAGACACTGCACTTTGTCCGATTCAGCTCCTTCTATGGACTGAATGGAGACCATCTGGTTTAGAGCATGTGACATCAAATTTGGCTTCCTGCTGGCTCAATTCAGTTGCTGTTTGTGCGAGCGTGCATGCGTGCATGCGTGCGTGTGTGCATGTGTGTGTGTGGGGGGGGGGGTTAGGTGGCGGTGGTGGGGTTATGCCCTGAGCAGTGTCAAAGACGCCCAGTTTAGCACACAAGATAAACCAGATTAAAGGATATTATTGCCGTCCCCGTGGATTTCTGGAGAAGAGTGTGTAGTAGGAAATCGGGGGATCCGGCATAAGAACCCATAGCCTTTGTAAAATCAATATTGGGTTTCTTTGAGCGGTGGGTTACAGGTCTTCTTCTCTGACTTCATGGCCTTATTGCTAACAATAAGTCAGCAGTTGCACATGCACATCATACATACACAGTATGCATATTGTCTATTTACAATTACAGGTTCCACTGTGTAGAAAATGCGAGATGAAACGCTACGTGTACTTTTGCTGGATTTTTTTTTTCATGTTAAATGGTGCTGTAGTATTTTTGCATTTGGCAAGCCCTAAACACCATTCAAATGCTATACAAGATTACATTACATTACAGTCATTTAGCCGACGCTTTTATCCAAAGCGACTTACAATAAGTGCATTTAACATAGGAAATCAGGAGAACTACTAGTCATCAGAGGTCATAAGTGCATCTAAACAAGCATCTAAGAGCAAGAATGAGTTTTTTTTTTAAAGAGTGAATACAATAAGTGCTAAGAACAAGTAAAAGGGTAGTAGTTCTTGAAGAGGTGAGTTTTCAACCTGCGCCGAAAGATGGGCAGCGGCTCCGCTGTCCTGACATCAGTGGGGAGTTCATTCCACCACTGTGGGGCCAGGACAGAAAGAGCCGTGACCGGGTCGATCGGCAGCAAGGGCCTCTGAGCAATGAGGCAACCAGGCGCCCCGAGGCAGCAGAGTGAAGTGGTTGGGCGGGGGTGTAGGGCTTGACCATGGCCTGGAGATAGGAAGGAGCTGTTCCTTTCACTGCCCTGTAGGCTAGCACCAGAGTCTTAAACCGGATGCGAGCAGCTACTGGGAGCCAGTGTAGGGACATGAGAAGGGGAGTTGTTTGAGAGAACTTAGGGTGGTTGAACACCAGACGAGCTGCAGCTTTCTGAACAAGCTCCAGAGGTCTGATGGCCGACGCCGGGGCGTCAGCGAGGAGGGAGTTGCTGTAGTCCAGCCGGGAGATGACCAGAGCCTGGATGAGCACCTGTGCCGTCTCGTCGGTGAGGAATGGGCGAATCCTCCTGATGTTATAGAGGAGAAATCTGCAGGAGCAAGCAAAACCCATGCAACGTTTTCAGCAAACGACAGTTGGTCGTCCAGGCTCACACCCAGATTCCTCACAGTGCGAGTTGGCGTCACCACAGTGTTGTCAAGCTCACATAGTAGACATTATTCACGTAAACACAGCAACACAACCTGTTATTTAATCCCCTATCTTGTACTTTGAATAGTCCATAGTAGTAATAGAGCCCATAGTAGCAATAATAATGGTAATAAATTGGGGAGACTGTAAACACCGACATGTCATGCTTATGACTCTGTCGACACAGATAAGATCAGGATCGTGTTTACTGGTCATGTAAGTTTGCAGATACATGGGATTTGACTGGTTTCATGGCTCTCTGTGTACCTAATATAATAACAGATGCAAGAAAGCCTTGCCTTTTTGATAACTGTCACTGCTATAGAAATACACTCTGGAGGCCTGTCTCTTCAAAGAGTGAAGAACAAATGCTGCCCCCTACTTGAAATTTGTAGAGTAATAACGAATAATATTGAAATATGTATAATAATAATATAGTGGTATTATAAAGGCTGACTTGTAAATCCTAGTTTCTCTTAAATCATACAGGGTTTCTAAAAATTTGTCGCATAAGCTAATTCAACTCTTCTTCTTTTCTTTTTTTTGGCCCATCGTGATGCAGTACAGAGGCGGCTCTCTTCCATCCCCTTTTGTAATTTACAGCATGTGAAATAATCTGTTTCTCAGATTTTAAGTCTTTCGCACCCTCACAATACTCCATTGACACTTCCAGAGGCCACAAACGTACGCAGCGAGAGCAACTGTGTTTTTTTTTCTTTTTTTTTTTTCTTTCTTTTTTTTTTTTCCTCCTTTTTGTGGAACCGTGTGTGAGGGGGAGACGTGTGATTTAACATTGTTTAGCCGAGCGGCCCTGTGAGCCCAGGCTAGCTGAGAGCTGCTATAAACCTCAGTCAGCTCTGTGAAAACACAGCTGTTTCCAAGTCAACCAGATGCTGTGCAGGCCTCCACTTCCCCCACAGACGAGCTTGGGGGAAATGGCTGCTGCTCCGAGTGCCCGGGCCCACTGACAGCAGGAGATGGGAGACAAATACAAGTCTCAGACAAATCCAATCATATTTGATGACATTATAGGGCTTTCGACCGGGCCGAACCCTTTGGCAGCAAATTACCACACAGGACATGAAATTCTCATTGCCGAAAATCTTGTTTAGATTTGTCTGATGGGAGAATTGTTTTCATGTTGTGTATGCTCTCTTTGGCTCCTCTCGTATACCAGCTGCACCCTGAACTCACTGGAAATAAAAAAAACAAATAAAAAAAAAATGTGAGCAAATCTCCTGAAACTCCAGGCCAACTGCCTCTTGTTGAATTCACACACATTACTGCATCAGACATGCACTCTAAACTACTTGGTGAAGACATTTTTTAAAACATGTGTTCTTTTGACCTCCTGCAGGCTACTTTTCTGGTGTTTTTGCATTGCAAGCAAATGCGAGAGAGACTGCTCTGCTTTAGTCAGACCTACCCGATGATGTGTGTTCACATTTGGGCACCGCACCGTATTGTGGTTTCTGCATCGAACCTATGTTGTTGCAGTGGGCTGCAAATGCACAGTAGCTGTCAGGCCGGCCTAAATGGATGCCTTTTGTCATAGCTGTGTAAGAATTCTCAGACTATTACATCCACTAACGCTAACCATGCCCTCTCGTTTTCGTGTTCCTGTCATGTTATCGCGGTGCACCCCTGAGATTAGCATCACTGCAGGGCAAGGCCCCGAAGAACGGAGATATCAGGGTGCGTACAACTGATGGCTGCTCAGGCAGCTAAGGAAACCTCATAATAAGTGGGTGGAGATCTAGGCTGATGGAGATTGTGCTGCTAGCGAACCCAAACAAGGAGCCCCACAACCCTCTTTAATGTAGAACAGTCTTCCAAAGGGGGGTGGGGTGTAGGGGTTACACCAAAAAAGAGCTTGGAGGCGAGACTAGCAGTTTGGAAATCCATCTGCTGATGTTAATCAAATGTGGGGGAGCAATCTGTCTTTATTGAGCTCTCCATAAACAATTGTTCGCCCTTTCATCTATATATGTAGTTGTGCTCCTACTTGCGGTCATGGCGCCGTACCTCTTTATCTTTATGGTTGAATTGTTTCTAGTGGATGGCACAGGGAGCATGATAGAAATACCGATGGTGCTAGCTCTGTCTACCACAGTGTGTGTGTTTACAGTGTGTCGCCTTTGTGAATGGTCATCTTCCTCCCCCATGTGAGCGCCACGGACCGTGGCCTCCAGCGTTGTCTCCGTCATCTGGAGTCTGGACATAGCGGCGAGCGCGGAGCAGGCGAGCTTTGAAGCCTCATGAAAGCAGGCTCCTGCAGACTGTCCCTCCAAGCATTTTCCTTTATCCAAAGTGTAAATCAGTTTAATTGCTGTTACCTGATTAAAGGTACAGCTTCTAGCACCTTTTGTACCAGCTCTGCAGGAAACATCTCCCCTCTGTGATTTATGATCCGGAAGTTGAATTTCAAGGTTTAGCTCTTCGGCTACAGCTTCTGCTATTATAGAGGAGAATTCGGTGTAGTTATGTCTCACCTATGCAGCTAGTATCGATAAGGTATTTTTTTTAAGTTCCTGTAGCTTTAGGAGACCGTAAATCTGTTATTGCTGTATCTGTTGGATGGGAGGGCCAAAAAGTTAGAGGGAGTTTTGTTCTCACTGGATTCCTGTTAGACTTTGACAGCAAAAAAGAAGAGTCACTGTGTAAAGCTGTGTGTAGCCAACGCTACACTGCTAACGTGAGGGTTGCGATGTTGTTTTCCGAGCAGGACGGGACAGAGTAAAACTCTCCCGAGACGACGGGTCCAAACCGCGAACTGGCTGACTGAAACCACACCCCAATCCGTGGCCTTTCTGTCTGGAGCCAACAGGAAGTGACCCTCGGTGTGGGGCGGGTGGGGACGGGGGGGCTGCAGTAGGGTAGTGGGTGGTCATGTGATCAACAAGCAGATTAGCCTTCCTCCTCTATCTTTTTACGGAGTGGCTCAGGTCGCGCTGCTCACACAGTTGAGAAAAACAAACATTTACTAGATTACTGTTGCAATACAAGGCCTGCAGGGACACTGTCAAGCCAGCTGCAATTACTGGTGATGCATTGACTCTCCGGAGCTGTGTGTTCTTTTCTCATGGCTGTGCTGGTAACTGGCCTGTGTAAGCACGCAGTGTAAAGTGCATTGGTTAGCGCACACCTTATCTACTCTGACTAATGCACACACACACACACACACGCACACACACAAACACAAGCAATCACATGGGATTGCTGACATTAGTGTACGTGCACGAACGCAGATGGTTGACGTGCAAGTTCTTGCAGCCGTCTTCGTGGCTGCTAGTTGTACATTCTTCAATAATGCAGAGAACCACTGTGAAACGGATATGAAGTAAAAGATGTACAATACGGCATATATAAGTCAGCAGGATGTGGTTTTAAAGGCACACATTGAAGACCAGATATGGGCCATCTTCCTCAGTGTGGCACTCGATTGCATTTCTTCAAAATGCCAAGAGCACCGAGTATAAGCGTGCGGGGGGGGGGGGGTTCAGCAGGGGTTTCCGATCCACATAGATTCTTCCAATATGTCTCCTCAGTCCACGGCCTCTAAAGTGGTCCACATGAACCCAGTAAGGGTCTGGTCCTGCTGAATATGTAGGTCACCAGTTTCCACAATGTGAGCTGAATCCCCCCCCCCCCAGCAGGCTGGATTGGGTTAAGTGAATGAGGGGACATACCACGCAGTCTGTCTGTAACGAACACGGCTCTGCTGAGTAGATTTCCACCGTTTCCAGTCATGAAGTCATGTAAATAAAGACATTATCTACAGAGTGTATAGGAGGAAGGACGCCTCATTAGGAAAGTAAATGCTCCATCCATCTGAGCAAACACTGTACAGAAGGCGAGGGGCAGCTCCCACAGTGAAAAGGCCTAAGCCATCGGCTTAACAAGGTTTTATGTTGTTTTTCAAGTGTTTTATAAATCTTTTAATTGCCACCATATTATCGTGTCAACACACAACTGATATTTTCCACAAGTTCAGCGTCGGTGGTAGTCCCTGTTTGCTGTTTATTCAAACTACATGCAAACCAGTCGACTGGGCTCCCATGATGTATGCTCGGTGTTGTCCGTGACTTACTATCGCGGCAAAACCTGAGCATTTCATCATCGGGATCTCTGTGTCTTGAGAAAGGCAATGCTCTGTTTGTCTTAACACAAACAAGTTATTTGGTACATTTTTCCTGTTTGGAAAAGGGCAGACGAGAGCGGAGCAGACAGCCACGGCAGTGTTAGGTTTATGGACTTGCTTTGTCCTTTGGAACGCGGCGACACCGAGCCGTGACAGGGTAGCCGTGTACTCTGCGGATGCGCCGTTGGATGTGGTTGTAGCTTAATCTCTTTTACAAGCCGAGCACTGCCCCTGGGATTGCTGTTCGTACATACTGTGTTTCAGCGGAGCTTATCTTTCAGCCTTCCACCGGTGTCCTATAGCCCCAATGGCAGTCATAATGTACGTGGTTTCAGGTGTGTCTGCCTGTAAGACAGGGAGTGATAGTCTGGGGAATGCGTGTGGTGCACTGCGTCGTAAAGACCTTGTTTTGCATTATGACCCAGACAATTATGAACTCTCCATCTGTGGAAATAATGGCGTTCACTGTCCCCCTTAAAAAAAATCCAGTAGAACAGGATTTGGTTTTCAGAGTGTGCCAATGGGTGACTGTGATACTGCGAAGTTGTCCTCGGGAGCAGCTGTTTTCTCCTCCAAGCATTCATTCCTCGTCTCACCGTGCACTTTGCTTTACCTTGAGCATATCTCTACGTCAGGGCCCGGGCATTTTTGTGCTTTTCTGTGCAAGAGCGCAGACCCGCACCATGTCCTGTTGACACCAAGGTTTCGTCTGTGTGGGGAGGAAGCTCGCTTACCCCGCTCTGAGTCCTGCCTCGGCTGCCGTGTGGCTGCGGACTGTGTGTGTCTAACAGCTATCTGCCAATGTGTCAGTGGGGGTCTCTCTGCCTGGACCCCCCCCCCCCCGCCCGCCCCAAGACCCTTTCCCGCCTGTCCGAGGAGCTGCGCTATGTCCAAAATATGACCTTTTGAACTGAAACAGGAACCGCAGACACTCTCTCTTCTGTTAACCGTGTCCCCCAGAGCCTCGGCCCAACCCAAAATAAGAGCGTTGTGTCTGAGCCGGGTTTTTGTTAGGGCTGCCGCTAACAGACAGACACGGTAAACAAGACAGCGTTTGGTCTACTGCTGTCCCCAAGGTAGAAGACTGTGGCTTTAGGCTAACAGAAGGATGTCATCAGTCTAATAACATGTTTTTATTTCTCTCCGTCTGTTCGTCTGTTCATCAGTTCATCATGGCAACCCGTGCATTCATCTTCCATCTTTTTTTCTTTTCTTTTTTTTTTTATCTACCTCACCTCACCTCTTTCGGTATGCCTCCTTTGCAGCATGGGTCTGTCCCGGCTGCCCAACTTTGACTCAGTCCAATCTCTTCTACGTGTCCTTTGTCAGTTAACAGCTGGGCGTAGGCAAGACATTTGCATGGTCAAAAGGAAATGGAAAGCGCAGGGCTTTTATTTCTCTTACTTGGTCTCTCTCCCTTTGTAACAGATAACAGATGAAAGCTGGGTGTTGCTGTGCTGTGGGTTGCCGCTCGCTCTTTCTGTCCCGGTGTTTGGTCCCGGTGTTCCCAGATCACTGCCCGAGCTCCTCGGTCAGGGAGGTGTATGTCGTGTGCTCTGCTTCTGTCATTGTACAGCGTCTCTGTGTCTTGCTGCCTCAGCTGATGCTTTTCTTGTTGCGTCACACAGAAAGTGGATTTTCAAATGCACAAAAAAAACAACACAAGTTTGCCTGTAGTCTGACTCGATATGTACCAAAGCTCACCTAGATATCTGCTCAAGAGATAGAACGATTAACCCCATTCTTTACCGTAGATATGTAGGCTAGATCACATGGGGAGCGGAGGCCGAGGGCATCATTGATCGCATCTTCGTACGCCCATACACTGTGTCCCAGTAACCAATTTACATACAGTCCCATCTATGTTTCCTACCCCCCTAGTTTGGGATTGGCCGCTTTCCTTTTTTTTTTTTTTTTTGCTGGACACAAACACAATCAAGGGCGGCGCAGTGGTTAGCGCGGTCACCTCGCAGCGAGAGGGTCCTGGGTTTGAGCCCCAGGGTAGTCCAACCTTGGGGGTCGTCCCGGGTCGTCCGCTGTGTGGAGTTTGCATGTTCTCCCCGTGTCTGCGTGGGTTTCCTCCGGATGCTCCGGTTTCCTCCCACAGTCATGTGGGTCAGGGGAATTAGCCATACTAAATTGTCCCTAGGTGTGTGTCTGTGTGTGTGTGTGTGTGTGGGGGGGGGGCTGTGATGGTCTGGTGGCCTGTCCAGGTTGTCTCCCTGCCTGCAGCCTAGTGACTGCTGGGATAGGCTCCAGCATCCCTGCTACCCTGGGTAAGGGTAAGCGGTTTTGGATAATGAATGAATGAATGAATGAATGAATGAATGATGAATGAATGAATAAACATAATCAATTCTGGGAATTAAATGTCATCTGCATTGCATCTGCACTGTTATTAGTTGTAAACGGGGGGGGGGGGGGGTTATGAAAACCATTTTGGCCTATTCTGCATCTGTCCTGCTATTCATCTTTCCAAGTGTCTCCTGAATGGTCTGCTTGGATCCGCTGTAACTGGGGTCAGGCTTGAACCCTGACAGAGACATGACACTGACTTACGCATCCCAGATGGGTGTTAGTTTAGCTCGATAGAGAGGTAAAAAGGTGGGGTTGAAGCTCCCCTTTGTGCCCTGAGTGTGGCCTGCTATCCCTTTCACCCCGGGGGGTGACAGCTTCCCCTGCATCTAGGCTTCTCTAAAGCCTGCTGCATGTTACAAGTCAATGAGATATTAATTATTAACCAGAGCTTCTTCTTTTCTTTTTTCTTTTTTTCTCCTTCGCAAGGAGACCAGACTCCCACGGTGAGACAAAGGAGCAGCCTGGGCCTCAGTCACCGAGCCCCTCAGACAGTACTTTTCCACTCCTGAGAGAGACCGAGAAAGAAAGAAAGAAAGAAAACGGGGGAGAGCAAGAGAGAGAGAGAGGGAGATGGAGACAGAAAGAGAGAGGGGGCGAGGAACAGAAATTGAGAGCTAAAGCCCACAGATGGCAGGCTGAAACGTAGCACTGCCACTTAAATACATGAACACAGGCCCTCAGCGCTTTCAATAGGGATCCATTCCTCTCGCAATTATCAATAGACAGGCTGCTTGGCAGGGGGACGTCCTTGGGCCCTTGCCTGGATTCTGCTGGGGCTGTTTCTCTCCCTGTAATTCGTATTTGCATACGGGTCTGCATGCATGCGTGTGTGTGTGTGTGTGTGTGTGTGTGTGTGCGCGCGCACGCGCGCGCGCGCGCTCATGCATGTGTGCATGTTCAGATGTGCACTCAGTATGACAGTTTGTCCAATGCTTGGTGACTCAGCTTTTCATCAACATACAGAACCCACTTACACACACACACACACACACACACACACACACACACACACACACACACACACACACTGCACAGCAGGTCACCCACAGCTCTGCTAATAACACGGTGATGAAAAGATCTGGGTCACACGGTGCTTTGCATATAGGGCTGTGCAACAAGGGAAAGGATAGTTGCAATAACAATAAAATCAGTTTAGTTGTGATTAGCAAAAAACAAAACAAAAAGGGTCGTGTTAGAAAACAGCGTGCGCTGCGGTAAGAGTTCTGTCAGTGTGAAGAACATCCTTGACCAGAAGCGAGCGCTTATGTTGTACCTCTTCTTACAACCTCTGATGCAGTTTGTGGTTTGAAAGAACAGAAATTTTCCAGGGGGGGGTTCTGATAGTTCACTACCCCCCCCCCCCGACACACACACACATGCACACACTGCTGAAGCTCATGGGAGACTGCCGAGAGAGGATGGAAAATGTATGTGGTTCTATTTTCTGCTGCAACCAGGGAATCCCCTTTGCGTCCCTCTCAACTGCAAAAAGGGGAAAGAAAAAAAGAAAAGACTTATCTATCTAATGTG